>NW_025960692.1:0-15000 GCF_023159225.1 Perognathus longimembris pacificus | reverse complement strand
AGCTGGAGCTTGTTAAGGTAATTACACAGGGGAAAGGATAATGTACTGGGAACTCCTCAGAAGAATCTGATTTGTGGTGAGGGGAGAGAGATAAAAGCTCATTTAGGAACGACATGAACATGCTGCGTAGGTAGCTGTTTATCAGTAAATATCTCCACTGAGATTAAGAAAAGCAGTAGCTTAATAAATTAAGTACTTCCTGGTATGGTTACTGTACTGGTAACTCCCCAAAAGAATCTGGATTGTGGTGAGGGAACAGAGAAAAAAGCTCATTTAGGACCTGCACTTACGAAGGGGGTAGGCAGCTGTATATCAGGGAGTAAACCTTCTGAGAATAAAAACAGCTGGAGCTTGTTAAGGTAATTACACAGGGGAAAGGATAATGTACTGGGAACTCCTCAGAAGAATCTGATTTGTGGTGAGGGGAGAGAGATAAAAGCTCATTTAGGAACGACATGAACATGCTGCGTAGGTAGCTGTTTATCAGTAAATATCTCCACTGAGATTAAGAAAAGCAGTAGCTTAATAAATTAAGTACTTCCTGGTATGGTTACTGTACTGGTAACTCCCCAAAAGAATCTGGATTGTGGTGAGGGAACAGAGAAAAAAGCTCATTTAGGACCTGCACTTACGAAGGGGTAGGCAGCTGTATATCAGGGAGTAAACCTTCTGAGAATAAAAACAGCTGGAGCTTGTTAAGGTAATTACACAGGGGAAAGGATAATGTACTGGGAACTCCTCAGAAGAATCTGATTTGTGGTGAGGGGAGAGAGATAAAAGCTCATTTAGGAACGACATGAACATGCTGCGTAGGTAGCTGTTTATCAGTAAATATCTCCACTGAGATTAAGAAAAGCAGTAGCTTAATAAATTAAGTACTTCCTGGTATGGTTACTGTACTGGTAACTCCCCAAAAGAATCTGGATTGTGGTGAGGGAACAGAGAAAAAAGCTCATTTAGGACCTGCACTTACGAAGGGGGTAGGCAGCTGTATATCAGGGAGTAAACCTTCTGAGAATAAAAACAGCTGGAGCTTGTTAAGGTAATTACACAGGGGAAAGGATAATGTACTGGGAACTCCTCAGAAGAATCTGATTTGTGGTGAGGGGAGAGAGATAAAAGCTCATTTAGGAACGACATGACATGCTGCGTAGGTAGCTGTTTATCAGTAAATATCTCCACTGAGATTAAGAAAAGCAGTAGCTTAATAAATTAAGTACTTCCTGGTATGGTTACTGTACTGGTAACTCCCCAAAAGAATCTGGATTGTGGTGAGGGAACAGAGAAAAAAGCTCATTTAGGACCTGCACTTACGAAGGGGGTAGGCAGCTGTATATCAGGGAGTAAACCTTCTGAGAATAAAAACAGCTGGAGCTTGTTAAGGTAATTACACAGGGGAAAGGATAATGTACTGGGAACTCCTCAGAAGAATCTGATTTGTGGTGAGGGGAGAGAGATAAAAGCTCATTTAGGAACGACATGAACATGCTGCGTAGGTAGCTGTTTATCAGTAAATATCTCCACTGAGATTAAGAAAAGCAGTAGCTTAATAAATTAAGTACTTCCTGGTATGGTTACTGTACTGGTAACTCCCCAAAAGAATCTGGATTGTGGTGAGGGAACAGAGAAAAAAGCTCATTTAGGACCTGCACTTACGAAGGGGGTAGGCAGCTGTATATCAGGGAGTAAACCTTCTGAGAATAAAAACAGCTGGAGCTTGTTAAGGTAATTACACAGGGGAAAGGATAATGTACTGGGAACTCCTCAGAAGAATCTGATTTGTGGTGAGGGGAGAGAGATAAAAGCTCATTTAGGAACGACATGAATGCTGCGTAGGTAGCTGTTTATCAGTAAATATCTCCACTGAGATTAAGAAAAGCAGTAGCTTAATAAATTAAGTACTTCCTGGTATGGTTACTGTACTGGTAACTCCCCAAAAGAATCTGGATTGTGGTGAGGGAACAGAGAAAAAAGCTCATTTAGGACCTGCACTTACGAAGGGGGTAGGCAGCTGTATATCAGGGAGTAAACCTTCTGAGAATAAAAACAGCTGGAGCTTGTTAAGGTAATTACACAGGGGAAAGGATAATGTACTGGGAACTCCTCAGAAGAATCTGATTTGTGGTGAGGGGAGAGAGATAAAAGCTCATTTAGGAACGACATGAACATGCTGCGTAGGTAGCTGTTTATCAGTAAATATCTCCACTGAGATTAAGAAAAGCAGTAGCTTAATAAATTAAGTACTTCCTGGTATGGTTACTGTACTGGTAACTCCCCAAAAGAATCTGGATTGTGGTGAGGGAACAGAGAAAAAAGCTCATTTAGGACCTGCACTTACGAAGGGGGTAGGCAGCTGTATATCAGGGAGTAAACCTTCTGAGAATAAAAACAGCTGGAGCTTGTTAAGTAATTACACAGGGGAAAGGATAATGTACTGGGAACTCCTCAGAAGAATCTGATTTGTGGTGAGGGGAGAGAGATAAAAGCTCATTTAGGAACGACATGAACATGCTGCGTAGGTAGCTGTTTATCAGTAAATATCTCCACTGAGATTAAGAAAAGCAGTAGCTTAATAAATTAAGTACTTCCTGGTATGGTTACTGTACTGGTAACTCCCCAAAAGAATCTGGATTGTGGTGAGGGAACAGAGAAAAAAGCTCATTTAGGACCTGCACTTACGAAGGGGGTAGGCAGCTGTATATCAGGGAGTAAACTTCTGAGAATAAAAACAGCTGGAGCTTGTTAAGGTAATTACACAGGGGAAAGGATAATGTACTGGGAACTCCTCAGAAGAATCTGATTTGTGGTGAGGGGAGAGAGATAAAAGCTCATTTAGGAACGACATGAACATGCTGCGTAGGTAGCTGTTTATCAGTAAATATCTCCACTGAGATTAAGAAAAGCAGTAGCTTAATAAATTAAGTACTTCCTGGTATGGTTACTGTACTGGTAACTCCCCAAAAGAATCTGGATTGTGGTGAGGGAAGAGAAAAAAGCTCATTTAGGACCTGCACTTACGAAGGGGTAGGCAGCTGTATATCAGGGAGTAAACCTTCTGAGAATAAAAACAGCTGGAGCTTGTTAAGGTAATTACACAGGGGAAAGGATAATGTACTGGGAACTCCTCAGAAGAATCTGATTTGTGGTGAGGGGAGAGAGATAAAAGCTCATTTAGGAACGACATGAAATGCTGCGTATATAGCTGTTTATCAGTAAATATCTCCACTGAGATTAAGAAAAGCAGTAGCTTAATAAATTAAGTACTTCCTGGTATGGTTACTGTACTGGTAACTCCCCAAAAGAATCTGGATTGTGGTGAGGGAACAGAGAAAAAGCTCATTTAGGACCTGCACTTACGAAGGGGGTAGGCAGCTGTATATCAGGGAGTAAACCTTCTGAGAATAAAAACAGCTGGAGCTTGTTAAGGATAATGTACTGGGAACTCCTCAGAAGAATCTGATTTGTGGTGAGGGGAGAGAGATAAAAGCTCATTTAGGAACGACATGACATGCTGCGTAGGTAGCTGTTTATCAGTAAATATCTCCACTGAGATTAAGAAAAGCAGTAGCTTAATAAATTAAGTACTTCCTGGTATGGTTACTGTACTGGTAACTCCCCAAAAGAATCTGGATTGTGGTGAGGGAACAGAGAAAAAAGCTCATTTAGGACCTGCACTTACGAAGGGGTAGGCAGCTGTATATCAGGGAGTAAACCTTCTGAGAATAAAAACAGCTGGAGCTTGTTAAGGTAATTACACAGGGGAAAGGATAATGTACTGGGAACTCCTCAGAAGAATCTGATTTGTGGTGAGGGGAGAGAGATAAAAGCTCATTTAGGAACGACATGAACATGCTGCGTAGGTAGCTGTTATCAGTAAATATCTCCACTGAGATTAAGAAAAGCAGTAGCTTAATAAATTAAGTACTTCCTGGTATGGTTACTGTACTGGTAACTCCCCAAAAGAATCTGGATTGTGGTGAGGGAACAGAGAAAAAAGCTCATTTAGGACCTGCACTTACGAAGGGGGTAGGCAGCTGTATATCAGGGAGTAAACCTTCTGAGAATAAAAACAGCTGGAGCTTTTTAAGGTAATTACACAGGGGAAAGGATAATGTACTGGGAACTCCTCAGAAGAATCTGATTTGTGGTGAGGGAGAGAGATAAAAGCTCATTTAGGAACGACATGAACATGCTGCGTAGGTAGCTGTTTATCAGTAAATATCTCCACTGAGATTAAGAAAAGCAGTAGCTTAATAAATTAAGTACTTCCTGGTATGGTTACTGTACTGGTAACTCCCCAAAAGAATCTGGATTGTGGTGAGGGAACAGAGAAAAAAGCTCATTTAGGACCTGCACTTACGAAGGGGTAGGCAGCTGTATATCAGGGAGTAAACTTCTGAGAATAAAAACAGCTGGAGCTTGTTAAGGTAATTACACAGGGGAAAGGATAATGTACTGGGAACTCCTCAGAAGAATCTGATTTGTGGTGAGGGAGAGAGATAAAAGCTCATTTAGGAACGACATGAACATGCTGCGTAGGTAGCTGTTTATCAGTAAATATCTCCACTGAGATTAAGAAAAGCAGTAGCTTAATAAATTAAGTACTTCCTGGTATGGTTACTGTACTGGTAACTCCCCAAAAGAATCTGGATTGTGGTGAGGGAACAGAGAAAAAAGCTCATTTAGGACCTGCACTTACGAAGGGGTAGGCAGCTGTATATCAGGGAGTAAACCTTCTGAGAATAAAAACAGCTGGAGCTTGTTAAGGTAATTACACAGGGGAAAGGATAATGTACTGGGAACTCCTCAGAAGAATCTGATTTGTGGTGAGGGGAGAGAGATAAAAGCTCATTTAGGAACGACATGAACATGCTGCGTAGGTAGCTGTTTATCAGTAAATATCTCCACTGAGATTAAGAAAAGCAGTAGCTTAATAAATTAAGTACTTCCTGGTATGGTTACTGTACTGGTAACTCCCCAAAAGAATCTGGATTGTGGTGAGGGAACAGAGAAAAAAGCTCATTTAGGACCTGCACTTACGAAGGGGGTAGGCAGCTGTATATCAGGGAGTATCCCTTCTGAGAATAAAAACAGCTGGAGCTTGTTAAGGTAATTACACAGGGGAAAGGATAATGTACTGGGAACTCCTCAGAAGAATCTGATTTGTGGTGAGGGGAGAGAGATAAAAGCTCATTTAGGAACGACATGAACATGCTGCGTAGTAGCTGTTTATCAGTAAATATCTCCACTGAGATTAAGAAAAGCAGTAGCTTAATAAATTAAGTACTTCCTGGTATGGTTACTGTACTGGTAACTCCCCAAAAGAATCTGGATTGTGGTGAGGGAACAGAGAAAAAAGCTCATTTAGGACTGCACTTACGAAGGGGTAGGCAGCTGTATATCAGGGAGTAAACCTTCTGAGAATAAAAACAGCTGGAGCTTGTTAAGTTTACACAGGGAAAGGATAATGTACTGGGAACTCCTCAGAAGAATCTGATTTGTGGTGAGGGGAGAGAGATAAAAGCTCATTTAGGAACGACATGAACATGCTGCGTAGGTAGCTGTTTATCAGTAAATATCTCCACTGAGATTAAGAAAAGCAGTAGCTTAATAAATTAAGTACTTCCTGGTATGGTTACTGTACTGGTAACTCCCCAAAAGAATCTGGATTGTGGTGAGGGAACAGAGAAAAAAGCTCATTTAGGACCTGCACTTACGAAGGGGGTAGGCAGCTGTATATCAGGGAGTATCCCTTCTGAGAATAAAAACAGCTGGAGCTTGTTAAGGTAATTACACAGGGGAAAGGATAATGTACTGGGAACTCCTCAGAAGAATCTGATTTGTGGTGAGAGAGAGATAAAAGCTCATTTAGGAACGACATGACATGCTGCGTAGTAGCTGTTTATCAGTAAATATCTCCACTGAGATTAAGAAAAGCAGTAGCTTAATAAATTAAGTACTTCCTGGTATGGTTACTGTACTGGTAACTCCCCAAAAGAATCTGGATTGTGGTGAGGGAACAGAGAAAAAAGCTCATTTAGGACCTGCACTTACGAAGGGGTAGGCAGCTGTATATCAGGGAGTATCCTTCTGAGAATAAAAACAGCTGGAGCTTGTTAAGGTAATTACACAGGGGAAAGGATAATGTACTGGGAACTCCTCAGAAGAATCTGATTTGTGGTGAGGGGAGAGAGATAAAAGCTCATTTAGGAACGACATGAAAATGCTGCGTAGGTAGCTGTTTATCAGTAAATATCTCCACTGAGATTAAGAAAAGCAGTAGCTTAATAAATTAAGTACTTCCTGGTATGGTTACTGTACTGGTAACTCCCCAAAAGAATCTGGATTGTGGTGAGGGAACAGAGAAAAAAGCTCATTTAGGACCTGCACTTACGAAGGGGGTAGGCAGCTGTATATCAGGGAGTAAACCTTCTGAGAATAAAAACAGCTGGAGCTTGTTAAGGTAATTACACAGGGGAAAGGATAATGTACTGGGAACTCCTCAGAAGAATCTGATTTGTGGTGAGGGGAGAGAGATAAAAGCTCATTTAGGAACGACATGAATGCTGCGTAGGTAGCTGTTTATCAGTAAATATCTCCACTGAGATTAAGAAAAGCAGTAGCTTAATAAATTAAGTACTTCTGGTATGGTTACTGTACTGGTAACTCCCCAAAAGAATCTGGATTGTGGTGAGGGAACAGAGAAAAAAGCTCATTTAGGACCTGCACTTACGAAGGGGTAGGCAGCTGTATATCAGGGAGTAAACCTTCTGAGAATAAAAACAGCTGGAGCTTGTTAAGGTAATTACACAGGGGAAAGGATAATGTACTGGGAACTCCTCAGAAGAATCTGATTTGTGGTGAGGGGAGAAGATAAAAGCTCATTTAGGAACGACATGAACATGATGCGTAGGTAGCTGTTATCAGTAAATATCTCCACTGAGATTAAGAAAAGCAGTAGCTTAATAAATTAAGTACTTCCTGGTATGGATTACTGTACTGGTAACTCCCCAAAAGAATCTGGATTGTGGTGAGGGAACAGAGAAAAAAGCTCATTTAGACCTGCACTTACGAAGGGGGTAGGCAGCTGTATATCAGGGAGTAAACCTTCTGAGAATAAAAACAGCTGGAGCTTGTTAAGGTAATTACACAGGGGAAAGGATAATGTACTGGGAACTCCTCAGAAGAATCTGATTTGTGGTGAGGGGAGAGAGATAAAAGCTCATTTAGGAACGACATGAAAATGCTGCGTAGGTAGCTGTTTATCAGTAAATATCTCCACTGAGATTAAGAAAAGCAGTAGCTTAATAAATTAAGTACTTCCTGGTATGGTTACTGTACTGGTAACTCCCCAAAAGAATCTGGATTGTGGTGAGGGAACAGAGAAAAAGCTCATTTAGGACCTGCACTTACGAAGGGGTAGGCAGCTGTATATCAGGGAGTAAACCTTCTGAGAATAAAAACAGCTGGAGCTTGTTAAGGTAATTACACAGGGAAAGGATAATGTACTGGGAACTCCTCAGAAAATCTGATTTGGTGAGGGGACAGAGATAAAAGCTCATTTAGGAACGACATGACATGCTGCGTAGGTAGCTGTTTATCAGTAAATATCTCCACTGAGATTAAGAAAAGCAGTAGCTTAATAAATTAAGTACTTCCTGGTATGGTTACTGTACTGGTAACTCCCCAAAAGAATCTGGATTGTGGTGAGGGAACAGAGAAAAAATCATTTAGGACCTGCACTTACGAAGGGGGTAGGCAGCTGTATATCAGGGAGTAAACCTTCTGAGAATAAAAACAGCTGGAGCTTGTTAAGGTAATTACACAGGGGAAAGGATAATGTACTGGGAACTCCTCAGAAGAATCTGATTTGTGGTGAGGGGAGAGAGATAAAAGCTCATTTAGGAACGACATGAATGCTGCGTAGGTAGCTGTTTATCAGTAAATATCTCCACTGAGATTAAGAAAAGCAGTAGCTTAATAAATTAAGTACTTCCTGGTATGGTTACTGTACTGGTAACTCCCCAAAAGAATCTGGATTGTGGTGAGGGAACAGAGAAAAAGCTCATTTAGGACCTGCACTTACGAAGGGGGAGGCAGCTGTATATCAGGGAGTAAACCCTTCTGAGAATAAAAACAGCTGGAGCTTGTTAAGGTAATTACACAGGGGAAAGGATAATGTACTGGGAACTCCTCAGAAGAATCTGATTTGTGGTGAGGGGAGAGAGATAAAAGCTCATTTAGGAACGACATGAAAATGCTGCGTAGGTAGCTGTTTATCAGTAAATATCTCCACTGAGATTAAGAAAAGCAGTAGCTTAATAAATTAAGTACTTCCTGGTATGGTTACTGTACTGGTAACTCCCCAAAAGAATCTGGATTGTGGTGAGGGAACAGAGAAAAAAGCTCATTTAGGACCTGCACTTACGAAGGGGGTAGGCAGCTGTATATCAGGGAGTAAACCTTCTGAGAATAAAAACAGCTGGAGCTTGTTAAGGAATAATGTACTGGGAACTCCTCAGAAGAATCTGATTTGTGGTGAGGGGAGAGAGATAAAAGCTCATTTAGGAACGACATGAATGCTGCGTAGGTAGCTGTTTATCAGTAAATATCTCCACTGAGATTAAGAAAAGCAGTAGCTTAATAAATTAAGTACTTCCTGGTATGGTTACTGTACTGGTAACTCCCCAAAAGAATCTGGATTGTGGTGAGGGAACAGAGAAAAAAGCTCATTTAGGACCTGCACTTAGAAGGGGTAGGCAGCTGTATATCAGGGAGTAAACTCTCTGAGAATAAAAACAGCTGGAGCTTGTTAAGGTAATTACACAGGGGAAAGGATAATGTACTGGGAACTCCTCAGAAGAATCTGATTTGTGGTGAGGGGAGAGAGATAAAAGCTCATTTAGGAACGACATGAACATGCTGCATAGCTGTTATCAGTAAATATCTCCATGAGATTAAGAAAAGCAGTAGCTTAATAAATTAAGTACTTCCTGGTATGGTACTACTGTACTGGTAACTGGTAACTCCCAAAAGAATCTGGATTGTGGTGAGGGAACAGAGAAAAAAGCTCATTTAGGACCTGCACTTACGAAGGGTTAGGCAGCTGTATATCAGGGAGTACCCCTTCTGAGAATAAAAACAGCTGGAGCTTGTTAAGTAATTACACAGGGGAAAGGATAATGTACTGGGAACTCCTCAGAAGAATCTGATTTGTGGTGAGGGGAGAGAGATAAAAGCTCATTTAGGAACGACATGAAAATGCTGCATAGGTAGCTGTTTATCAGTAAATATCTCCACTGAGATTAAGAAAAGCAGTAGCTTAATAAATTAAGTACTTCCTGGTATGGTTACTGTACTGGTAACTCCCCAAAAGAATCTGGATTGTGGTGAGGGAACAGAGAAAAAAGCTCATTTAGGACCTGCACTTACGAAGGGGGTAGGCAGCTGTATATCAGGGAGTATCCCTTCTGAGAATAAAAACAGCTGGAGCTTGTTAAGGTAATTACACAGGGGAAAGGATAATGTACTGGGAACTCCTCAGAAGAATCTGATTTGTGGTGAGGGGAGAGAGATAAAAGCTCATTTAGGAACGACATGAACATGCTGTGTAGGTAGCTGTTTATCAGTAAATATCTCCACTGAGATTAAGAAAAGCAGTAGCTTAATAAATTAAGTACTTCTGGTATGGTTACTGTACTGGTAACTCCCCAAAAGAATCTGGATTGTGGTGAGGGAACAGAGAAAAAAGCTCATTTAGGACCTGCACTTACGAAGGGGGTAGGCAGCTGTATATCAGGGAGTATCCCTTCTGAGAATAAAAACAGCTGGAGCTTGTTAAGGTAATTACACAGGGGAAAGGATAATGTACTGGGAACTCCTCAGAAGAATCTGATTTGTGGTGAGGGGAGAGAGATAAAAGCTCATTTAGGAACGACATGAACATTCTGCGTAGGTAGCTGTTTATCAGTAAATATCTCCACTGAGATTAAGAAAAGCAGTAGCTTAATAAATTAAGTACTTCCTGGTATGGTTACTGTACTGGTAACTCCCCAAAAGAATCTGGATTGTGGTGAGGGAACAGAGAAAAAAGCTCATTTAGACCTGCACTTAGAAGGGGGTAGGCAGCTGTATATCAGGGAGTATCCCTTCTGAGAATAAAAACAGCTGGAGCTTGTTAAGGTAATTACACAGGGGAAAGGATAATGTACTGGGAACTCCTCAGAAGAATCTGATTTGTGGTGAGGGGAGAGAGATAAAAGCTCATTTAGGAACGACATGAACATGATGCGTAGGTAGCTGTATATCAGTAAATAACTCCACTGAGATTAAGAAAAGCAGTAGCTTAATAATTAAGTACTTCCTGGTATGGATACTGTACTGGTAACTCCCCAAAAACATATGGATTGTGGTGAGGGAACAGAGAAAAAAGCTCATTTAGGACCTGCAATTACGAAGGGGGTTGGCAGCTGTATATCAGGGAGTAAACCTTCTGAGAATAAGAACAGCTGGAGCTTGTTAAGTAATTACACAGGGGAAAGGATAATGTACTGGGAACTCCTCAGAAGAATCTGATTGTGGTGAGGGAGAGAGATAAAAGCTCATTTAGGACGACATGAAAATGCTGCATAGGTAGCTGTTTATCAGTAATATCTCCACTGAGATTAAGAAAAGCAGTAGGTTAATAAATTAAGTACTTCCTGGAATGGTTACTGTACTGGTAACTCCCAAAAGAATCTGGATTGTGGTGAGGGAACAGAGAAAAGCTCATTTAGGACCTGCACTTACGAAGTGGCTGGGCAGCTGTATATCAGGAGTAAACCTTCTGAGAATAAAAACAGCTGGAGCTTGTTTAAGGTAATTACACAGTGGAAAGGATAATGTACTGGGAACTCCTCAGAAAAATCTGATTTGTGGTGAGGGGACAGAGATAAAAGCTCATTTAGGAACGACATGCACATGCTGCGTAGGTAGCTGTTTATCAGTAAATATCTCCACTGAGATTAAGAAAAGCAGTAGCTTAATAAATTAAGTACTTCCTGGTATGGTTACTGTACTGGTAACTCCCGAAAAGAATCTGGATTGTGGTGAGGGAAAGAGAAAAAATCATTTAGGACCTGCACTTACGAAGGGGTTGGCAGCTGTATATCAGGGAGTAAACCTTCTGAGAATAAAAACAGCTGGAGCTTGTTAAGGTAATTACACAGGGGAAAGGATAATGTACTGGGAACTCCTCAGAAGAATCTGATTTGTGGTGAGGGGAGAGAGATAAAAGCTCATTTAGGAACGACATGAAAATGCTGCATAGGTAGCTGTTTATCAGTAAATATCTCCACTGAGATTAAGAAAAGCAGTAGCTTAATAATTAAGTACTTCCTGGTATGGTTACTGTACTGGTAACTCCCCAAAAGAATCTGGATTGTGGTGAGGGAACAGAGAAAAAAGCTCATTTAGGACCTGCACTTACGAAGGGGGAGGCAGCTGTATATCAGGGAGTAAACCCTCTGAGAATAAAAACAGCTGGAGCTTGTTAAGGTAATTACACAGGGGAAAGGATAATGTACTGGGAACTCCTCAGAAGAATCTGATTTGTGGTGAGGGGAGAGAGATAAAAGCTCATTTAGGAACGACATGAAAATGCTTCCTAGGTAGCTGTTTATCAGTAAATATCTCCACTGAGATTAAGAAAAGCAGTAGCTTAATAAATTAAGTACTTCCTGGTATGGTTACTGTACTGGTAACTCCCCAAAAGAATCTGGATTGTGGTGAGGGATCAGAGAAAAAAGCTCATTTAGGACCTGCACTTAGGAAGGGGTTAGGCAGCTGTATATCAGGGAGTAAACTCTCTGAGAATAAAAACAGCTGGAGCTTGTTAAGGTAATTACACAGGGGAACGGATAATATACTGGGAACTCCTCAGAAGAATCTGATTTGTGGTGAGGGGAGAGAGAAAAAGCTCATTTAGGAACGACATGAACATGCTGCATAATTCGCTGTTAATCAGTAAATATCTCCATTGAGATTAAGAAAAGCAGTATCTTAATAAATTAAGTACTTCCTGGTATGTACTGTACTGTACGGTATGTACGGTATGTACGGTACTGTACTGGTAACTCCCCAAAAGAATCTGGATTAGGGTGAGGGAACAGAGAAAAAAGCTCATTTAGGACCTGCACTTACGAAAGGGTTAGGCAGCTGTATATCAGGGAGTACCCCTTATGAGAATAAAAATAGCTGGATTTTGCTAAGTTAATTACACAGGGGAAAGGATAATGTACTGGCAACTCCTCAGAAGAATCTGATTTGTGGTGAGGGGAGAGAGATACAAGCTCATTTAGGAACGACATGAAAATGCTGCATAGGTAGCTGTTTATCAGTAAATATCTCCACTGAGATTAATAAAAGGTGTAGCTTAATAAATTAAGTACTTCCAGGTATGGTTACTGTACTGGTAACTCCCCAAAAGAATCTGGATTGTGGTGAGGGAACAGAGAAAAAAGCTCATTTAGGACCTGCACTTACGAAGGGGGTAGGCAGCTGTATATCAGGGAGTATCCCTACTGAGAATAAAACCAGCTGGAACTTGTTAAGGTAATTACACAGGGGAAAGGATAATGTACTGGGAAATCCTCAGAAGAATCTGATTTGTGGTGAGGGGAGAGAGATAAAAGCTCATTTAGGAACGACATGAACATGCTGTGTAGGTAGCTGTTTATCAGTAAATATCTCCACTGAGATTAAGAAAAGCAGGAGCTTAATAAATTAAGTACTTACTGGTATGGTTACTCTACTGGTAACTCTCCAAAAGAATCTGGATTGTGGTGATGGAACAGAGAAAAAAGCTCATTTAGGACCTGCACTTACGAAGGGGGTAGGCAGCTGTATATCAGGGAGTATCCCTTCTGAGAATAAAAACAGCTGGAGCTTGTTAAGGTAATTACACAGGGGAAAGGATAATGTACTGGGAAATCCTCAGAAGAATCTGATTTGTGGTGAGGGGAGAGAGATAAAATCTCATTTAGGAACGTCATGAACATTCTGCGTAGGTAGCTTTTTATCAGTAAATATCTCCACTGAGATTAAGAAAAGCAGTAGCTTAATAAATTAAGTACTTCCTGGTATGGTTACTGTACTGGTAACTCCCCAAAAGAATCTGGATTGTGGTGAGGGAACAGACAAAAAAGCTCATTTAAGACCTGCACTTAGGAAGGGGGTAGGCAGCTGTATATCAGGGAGTATCCCTTCTGAGAATAAAAACAGCTGGAGCTTGTTAAGGTAATTACACAGGGGAAAGGATAATGTACTGGGAACTCCTCAGAAGAATCTGATTTGTGGTGAGGGGAGAGAGATAAAAGCTCATTTAGGAACGACATGAACATGCTGCGTAGGTAGCTGTTTATCAGTAAATAACTCCACTGAGATTAAGAAAAGCAGTAGCTTAATAAATTAAGTACTTCCTGGTATGGATACTGTACTGGTAACTCCCCAAAAAATCTGGATTGTGGTGAGGGAACAGAGAAAAAAGCTCATTTAGGACCTGCACTTACGAAGGGGGTTGGCAGCTGTATATCAGGGAGTAAACCTTCTGAGAATAAGAAACAGCTGGAGCTTGTTAAGTAATTACACAGGGGAAAGGATAATGTACTGGGAACTCCTCATAAGAATCTGATTCGTGGTGAGGGAGAGAGATAAAAGCTCATTTAGGACGACATGAAAATGCTGCATAGGTAGCTGTTTATCAGTAATATCTCCACTGAGATTAAGAAAAGCAGTAGCTTAATAAATTAAGTACTTCCTGGAATGGTTACTGTACTGGTAACTCCCAAAAGAATCTGGATTGTGGTGAGGGAACAGAGAAAAGCTCATTCAGGACCTGCACTTACGAAGTGGCTAGGGCAACTGTATATCAGGAGTAAACCTTCTGAGAATAAAAACAGCTGGAGCTTGTTTAGGTAATTACACAGTGGAAAGGATAATGTACTGGGAACTCCTGAGAAAAATCTGATTTGTGGTGAGGGGACAGAGATAAAAGCTCATTTAGGAACGACATGCACATGCTGCGTAGGTAGCTGTTTATCAGTAAATATCTCCACTGAGATTAAGAAATGCAGTAGCTTAATAAATTAAGTACTTCCTGGTATGGTTACTGTACTGGTAACTCCCGAAAAGAATCTGGATTGTGGTGAGGGAAAGAGAAAAAATCATTTAGGACCTCACTTACGAAGGGGTTGGCAGCTGTATATCAGGGAGTAAACCTTCTGAGAATAAAAACAGCTGGAGCTTGTTAAGGTAATTACACAGGGGAAAGGGTAATGTACTGGGAACTCCTCAGAAGAATCTGATTTGTGGTGAGGGGAGAGAGATAAAAGCTCATTTAGGAACGACATGAAAATGCTGCATAGGTAGCTATTTATCAGTAAATATCTCCAATGAGATTAAGAAAAGCAGTAGCTTAATAATTAAGCACTTCCTGGTATGGTTCTCTACTGGTAACTCCCCAAAAGAATCTGATTGTGGTGAGGGAACAGAGAAAAAAGCTCATTTAGGACCTGCACTTACGAAGGGGGAGGCAGCTGTATATCAGGGAGTAAACCCTCTGAGAATAAAAACAGCTGGAGCTTGTTAAGGTAATTACACAGGGGAAAGGATAATGTACTGGGAACTCCTCAGAAGAATCTGATTTGTGGTGAGGGGAGAGAGATAAAAGCTCATTTAGGAACGACATGAAAATGCTTCCTATGTAGCTGTTTATCAGTAAATATCTCCACTGAGATTAAGAAAAGCAGTAGCTTAATAAATTAAGTACTTCCTGGTATGGTTACTGTACTGGTAACTCCCCAAAAGAATCTGGATTGTGGTGAGGGATCAGAGAAAAAAGCTCATTTAGGACCTGCACTTAGAAGGGGTTAGGCAGCTGTATATCAGGGAGTAAACTCTCTGAGAATAAAAACAGCTGGAGCTTGTTAAGGTAATTACACAGGGGAACGGATAATATACTGG
>NW_025960691.1:0-132965 GCF_023159225.1 Perognathus longimembris pacificus | reverse complement strand
CACATTAAAGCATTTCCGATTTTCCATTAAGCCATGTCCTTGCACGTCCTTGAAAACACAGCCAGAGGTCAGGAAGAATTTAGCTGCTAGCTCGGCTTCCAGCAGATCCCCCATCTTTTTTATTAAAAGAAGCGAACCCGCCTGTCTTAGGTGGGGTGGGTACCCCAGCCTGCCTTACCCGTCTCAGGGAACAACTTCAGAGCAGTACTGAAGCCCCGTGTCTTAGGTTGGTCAAGCTGGTACCGCCTCATACCCGTCTCTGGCTGCGGATCCTCTCGGGGGAAAGTTTACTTGGAGCTTGATCTTATGCAGCTGTCTGGCTAAACTCATGAAAGAGTTTTGCAATATGTGTACAATGCAAGGATGGCATAGGAAAGCCATCAGCAAAAGTATCCCTGGGCCAAGCAATGTCATTAGCAGCCCCTTAACGTTAGTTAAGGTAGGGACATACTGTTGAAGTTGTTCAAACAGTTCTTTTGCTGTTTCTGCCACTTCAGAATCCAAAGGCAGAGCTTGTTCTGGTCCGGCTATTTGTCTATGGAGTTGAAAGAGATCTAAGGACAAGTTATTATGGTGCCAAATACCATTTAGATGTGCTACAACTTGTTCCCAAGGATAGCTTGACCCATTATACTTATGGAGGGTCACACAAATAAAGTCAAACCCAGCATGACAGTGCACCTGTTGCAAAGTTTGTAAGGCACGAATTTGTTCTCCCAGTGACAAGACAGATTCACACAATGCTTCTAATTTTTGTTCTACCTTATCATCAACCCTGCCTTGAAAGCACAGGGCTTGCGTGGTATTCTGAGCAAGCTGATTAACATAGTGAGCTGTCTGCACATTTTGTGTTAAGGCCACAGTAGCCACTGCAGCAGAGGCAGCTAAGGAAATAAAGGCTACAATGCCTGCTATTAATAGCCCTACAAATCATCTAGGGCGCATAAGCTCTTTTCAATGTTTTAACACTTGAATACCTGTTTCTTCATACCAAGCTTCAGATAAGTTTACAGGAAGCATAACAAATGGTGGTTCCTTAACAATAATTACAGAATTAGTAAGACCACTATACAAGCAATTTTTAAAAGAACAGTTAGTGCAAATAACATTGAAATACATGGCTCCTATAGAAATATTAAAAGGTCCATACATAATAGCATAAGGGGGTGTTACACAACACATAATATTTTTTAAAGAAGTAGAAGTGGGCCAGGAGATATTATTCAGGGAAGCCACTAACGTCCAGACATGACGATGAGGGTGTCCATTCATCCACCACAGACCTGGGTTGTACTTGTTGGTGAGATTCGCTCCGGACCAGTCCATCAGCTGAGAATTAGTTCCTGAAATATTGGTTATAAAAGCATGATCATGTCTACACTTTATGGGGTGCAGTTCTCCCGTGGATTCTACAATTTGAGAGGAGTTGATGCAGCAAGGTATCATGAAGGACGAGGTAGAATAGGCATGTACAGGAAACCCAGTAGGCAATGAAGTCATTCGTATATTATATACTTGACTATTATTAGGAATCCAAATTCTGTGATTTATGGATTGCATTACAGTACAGCCTGGAATATAACTGTTGGAGTCAGTTGTAAAGCATAAAGGGGTTCCAATGCCAGAAGCTGCAAAATCTCCCATTTTAATGTGTTGGACAAAAGGGTCTGGAGCTGTACCGTATGCTGATCTGTTGACATGGACGAACACCTCAGCTCCCTCCCAGGTCGCAGGGTGCACAATCGGTGGATCTGACATGTAAGCACAGTGGGACAGCGCTTGTACCATTCTGATGAGTTTCCACAATCCGAACACAATGCTCAGGTAGCCAGCGGGCATCATTTTCATCCTGTGAAAAAACACAGACATGTCCTCGACCCCATGTCAATACCGGATCTGGCCCGTGCCAAGCACTTGTTAAAGGATCTTTCCACTTAAATTGGGCAAAATTTCTTTGCTCTCTCTTTTCCCAGAACCACTGTGCTGCGGAGTGGACATTGCAGTCCAAATTTTAAAAATTTAGTACGAATAAAGTATGAGAAAGTATATTTACAGGAGAGAAGGGGTACAGTTCCCCCCCCTTTAAATTTAGAAATTTGGTATTTTAACAAACTGTTGGCCCGTTCGACAATTCTCGACAATTCCTTGACCATGAGGATTATAGGGAATTCCTGTAGAGTGAACAATTTGGTAAGATTTGCAAAATGTTTGAAAACCTCGTCCAACATATGCCGGACCATTATCAGTTTTAATTTGTTTAGGAAGTCCCATAGTAGCAAAGCAGCATAAGGCATGGGAGATACAATGTTTGCCGTTTTCCCCGCTAGGAGGAGTAGCCATAATAAAATTAGAGTAAGTGTCTATTGTAACATGGACAAAGCGGAGCCATCTAAAAGAGGGGATGTGGGTAACATCCATTTGCCAAACATAGTTGGCCACTAAGCCTCGGGGGTTAATACCATTGGAGGGCACAGGTAGGAAGGTAGCACAGTTGGGACAAGTTTTTACAATTTGACGAGCTGCCTCATGAGTAATATGAAATTGATGATGTAAGGCACGACTGTTTTGATGGTGGGCAGCATGTGATTGCTTTGCCAAGTCAATTTGAGTGAGAAAAATTTGGGTAGCCTCATCCATAATAGCATTGCCCTCCCTTAATGGTAAAAAGAGACAAAGTGAAGTAACTTGTTAGAGGGATAATGATGTGAAATTGTGCCAACAAAATTGGCCCAAGCAATGGCCCAGGAATCACAATGAATATAAAGCCATTCTTGCTGCTGCAAAGTGTAGGGTATATAAATAACCTGTGGATCTCGTCCAAGATACTTAGAAGATTCTACACGGCACATATGGACTAAGGTGGCTACCAATTCATAATAAGGAGTTAACACTTTTGAAGGAGTAGCAGGCAAGGAAAACCACAAAAGGGGTCCCTTCTGCCAGAGACCGCTGTTGGAGAATGAGGTGTAGTTAAAATATAAGCTTCCCAAGGGGCTGAGTAATCAATATAATTTATATGTTGGGAAGAAATGGCAGAATTTACTATGCTCAAGGCTTCTGCTGCTTCAGTTGTCATTTCTCTGGGAGATGTAGGGTCACGGTCCCCCTTTAATAGATCAAAAAAGGGTTTTAATTTAGATGTGAATAATTTAAGACAAGGGCGAAGCCAATTAATATCTCCCAGAAATTTTTGAAAATCATGCAAAGTACGTAAATGAGAAGTCTTAACCTGTAATTTCTGGCTAGTAAAATAATAAGGACCCAAAATATGACCGAGATAAGTATACGGAGGATGCTCTTGCACCTTTTCACCAGCTATTATTAAACCAAAAGAGGGGAGATCATGTTTCAATTGTCCAAAGGCTTGGCATACTACTGCAGGGTTTAGGTGAGCTAATAAAATATCATCCATATAATGAATAATATAAACAGAAGGAAAATATTGGCGAGTAGAAGAGAGAGCCCGAGCTACAAAGCTTTGACACAAGGTGGGGCTATTCACCATGCCTTCGGGCAACACTAGCCAATGGTACCGTTTCATGGGTTCTTTAAAATTAGTAGAGGGGACACTGAATAGCAAAGCATTTGCAATCTTGAGGAGCAAGGGGTATGGTATAAAAACAATCTTTTAAGTCAATTATAATTTTGTATGTATTTTGAGGAATTGCCATAGGAGAGGGCAAACTTGGTTGTAATGCCCCCATAAGTTCCATAGTGGCATTTACTCGTCGGAGATCCTGTAGAAGTCTCCATTTACCAGATTTCTTTTTAACAACAAAAATAGGCGAATTCCATGGGGAGGTAGTAGGAGCAATGTGGCCCAAGTCCAGCTGTTCCTGCACCAGCTGTTGGGCAACAATAATCTTTTCAATTGATAGGGGCCACTGATCCACCCACACCGGAGTGTCTGATAACCATGTGATAGGATCGGCATGAGGGACAGGATGAGCAGCAGCCCCCGTTAAAAATATCCCAGCCCTTGTCTAGGAGGGCAGGGCTGAGGTTGAATGGGTTCTCTAATTCCTTGTTGATGAATTCCCAATCCTCCTGAAGGCAGGATTCCACCCCAACCAATCCTATTGTCGACCATGTGCTCAATGCTAGACAAAGCTTACGATTTAGCCAAACAAGCAGAATTTAACTGAGTTTCCAAACTTAACATCAATAACAAGAATAGAAAATCTTTCTTTGAGTCTTTTAAAGCAGATGTTAAACAAATATCAATACCCATCCTATGTCACAGGCAGGCAGGCAGAGTTTAGAGGGAGGCAGAAAAAGAGACAGAGAGAACTTCATCTGCCTGAGCGCTCATAGAAGTTAGGTAAGTCCTGCAAAATATTCCAAATATATAAGATTGGGCTCAAACTTGAGCAGCTTTCCTGAAGCAATTTAGACTTGACGAGCAACCAGCTGAGCTGAACTAGAGATCAGTTGTCTCCAAACACCCACAATTGCTGATCTCCTTGACCTAGCCCAGTGGATTTCTGGAAAATGTAAGCTCCAGGCTAATGGTCACTCACCCTGGTTAGGGTTTCAAATCTGTCCTGGTGGATGGAAATAGAGCGCTCGATCAGGAGAAGTTACCTCGGTGGTGTTAGTATTTCCCTAACTTCAGGTCCCTTCTCCCTGCTAGCAGCCTGCACCTAGGAGAGCTGTAAGTCTGCCAGGACTGTTCATGGGGGCTCACCAGTATCTCCCTATAATGGAGTTTGTTGTTCTGGAGGAAGCTGTGACAATAGAGCTATACTGATTTCAACATATTCTCAACATAGGTCAATCTATCTTTAGTAGGCTCATTGCATAATTTCTTCTCAGTGTCTGAGACACCTGAGTCTTCCTTAATGTCTAGCCTAGTGGGTTCAGGTCTTGTTAATTTTCTCAGCTCTTCCTGGGCAGCAGCATATGCTCCAGGGGCAGGGCAACACTCATCAGGTCCCTGTTCAGTTTTTCCAATCGACTGATCGAATGTAATCTGTTCATGTCTAGGATCTAAGCAATCTCGGACCAGATACCAAAGAATAATAGCATCCACTGAGGTTTTCTCAGGGCCATTTGCATCATAATGTTCCCTTTTTTTTTTTTTTAAAGCAAGTTTCTAAGTTATTGGTTCCTTCCTCCAGGAACTGAGGGCATGCTTCCTCAATAAAGTAAAAGAAATATTCTAAGTTACTTTGGCCAACTTTCACTGCCCAGGCATTAAGCATGCCTTTGTGGGCCTGCAAGTATAGCATGCAGCCTATACTTTATCCCATAATTTCTTACTCCCAACAATACTCTCTCTCTCGCTCTGCTTCCCAAGTGATCGGACGTCCTTACCTGAGCAGGAGTCCTCTGTCGTCGATCCCAGGCTTTCAGGTTCCTGTTCCAGGCGCCACACCTGCCAAGCCAGCCGGCAGTGAACGGGAATCCTGACTGAGGGCGGTGAGGAATAAGGAAAAGGAAAAATACAAGACAAGAGAAAAAAGACAAGAGGCAAAGATGGGGTACGGGAGGTCTGCATCTCGAGATTGAAACTCAAGACTGCAGCCATGTTTGTTCTTAACTTCCAGCTTATATGCAGTTTGAAAACCAGGAAACAGCATAGGCTTAAAATTACAGAACACAAAAAGGCTTCGAGTTAGCAATACCCGATGACAGCTAAGACAGGATGAGGTTGGTTAACATAAGAATGGACTCCAGAGCAATATCTGATGGTAGCAAAGACAATTTAAGGTTGGTTAACATAGAATGGACTCATGTCAGAGACAGTAAAGCATTTCCGATTTTCCATTAAGCCATGTCCTTGCACGTTCTTGAAAACACAGCCAGAGGTCAGGAAGAATTTAGCTGCTAGCTCAGCTCCCGACATAGGAGAAGTCAGGGCCATGCAGAGCCATGGAGACCCCTGGAAATCACTGACCTTCCTCCTCTAGGGTTTTCCAGGAGTGATGGACCCAGTTGCTGGTGTAAGGGGATCTCCTGGATATTTGGTGGAGACCAGATTGTGGGGTAATCATGGGGCAGGAGAGATCAGTCGGGGAATCCAGGAGCTCAGGCAGAGCTTATGTGTGCCCTATTTAAGTAGAGCACCCTAATTTACAAATACAGGTTCAATCCTGGATAAATCTAAGTCACGTCAGGCCGCAGAGGCAAACTTCTAAGCTGCAAGAAGGCCTAGAGCAGAGGGAGGAGACACCAGCGCCACCCTGCGACACTGCCTGGCCAATAATGGCAAGGACCTGTGGTTCCAGACAGGTAATGAGTGAAGAAGAGGGATTCCAGAGAGGGAAGGGATGAGGTCTTCTCTACAGAAGCACTGGGTGACAGTGGAGGAACACACACAGCCCACGCTGCAAGACAGGGGGTGCTACGATGTGGTGTTCAGCTGTTGTCTTCTCCAGGTTCATAGATGCCGTCTACCTGCCTAAGTTTTCCATCTAGGGCAGCTATGAACTGCAGAGCATTCTTCCCCAGATGGGAATCAGGGAACCCTTCTCCACACCGAGTGACCTGTCAGGAATCACCACACGTCACCAACTGCAGGTCAACCAGGTGAGTGGTCAGCTTCCATCCGTTCATGCGCCACGCCTGGGCTTGAATGGGCCAGTGAGCACTTGGGGAGGGGACTGGTGAATGTGGACAGACACTTCCACTTCCCCACATCCAGTCACCCACCCTGGGCATGCCCACCCCCAGGACAGCCAGGCCCCTGCCCTGCTCCTCCTCCTGTGATACTGCAATGCGAGCGCCCCCCTCCCCCACCCCACTGCCTTGTAACTGGATGCCCCTCCAGAAGCCTAGCATGGGAAAGAGCCTGGCCTTGGCCTTGAACAGCTGCAGGCACCAGGCACAGTCCACTGTGAGGACACAGGCCTTCCCCTCTACTCTTGCTTAGGGCGAGAATTCCCAGCTAGTACCCAAGACCCAGTGAGGTAGTAGAGCTCAAAGGGAGAAGTGACCAGAATGCTACAGTAAATATTGCATGCCAAGAGCCTGAAAGAAGGCATGGGGGGAAACTCTAACTGCATTTCTAGAAGCATGGTGGAGAAAAACAACAGGCAACCTTGCAACACAACTCTGCACCCCAACATTCCGGGCCCCTGAGCCTAGGCTTAGACCTGTGGAAAGGAGAAGGGTGTGCTTAGCTGCTCCCAGCAGCCTTGTCCCATGCCACATGGCGGAGCAGCCCCTAGAGGCTGGAGCATGAGCGATGCCCCTGGCCAGATCAGGCACGGAAGCTTCAGGGTGGAGGCTGCTGACAGAAAAATTCCTGGTTCTGCCTCTGTCCCTGCACACAGCAGTGAAGTTTAGGGGCAAGATGTTTCTGGGCTCAGACAGAGAAGACTATGGTAAGGGCACCTCTGTGATTCTGAGCAAATCTCTTCTGTCTGTGCATCTCAGACTGCACAAGCGGCCAGCTGGAGAAGGATGAAGAGCAAGGAGACAGGACAGTGGGTGGTGCTTGGCACAGGGGTGTCCCCTGGTGGTCCTCGGGCAGGCTGCCTCGTCCTGCACCCCTGGCTGTCATCAGTAACACTCTGGTGTCCCCACATGTGGGGTACCGCGCTCTGCTTGATGTGGCACAGAACGGCACTGAAGCCTTGGCCGCCACCTGAATTAAACTCATACCTTGTTGTGGAAGAGTGAACCCAACAATTATATGATTCGACAGGCCCTTTCTTATGAACATCTACGACAGAAACAGTGACACCATTCTCACTCTAGGCAAAGTGGCTAACCCCAGTCAGTCACAGAGCTCCTAACTGAGCTGTGCACTTTCACTGAGGAGCAGGGCTACACATCCAACACGCAGGCCTGTGTGTGCGGCCCACGCTCCGTGAGCCCAGTGGCCATAGCAACACTGGGGAGGTGGCAGTGACTTTGTGACAACCACATGGCTCCCCCTGGGGCTCTGGCTGCAGTAAACCCTCACCCGGGCCAGGACACTGTTCCTGTGTCCTCCATCCTGACCCCCTTTTTTCTCTGTGTCTGTCTGTCTCTCCAGCAGAGCCACTACCCCCCCCCCCACACAAGCAGCTCAGTCCCAACCCAAGCTCGTGTCCTTTCTGCCTTCAGCTTCAAAAGCCCGGTCGTGTCCACATGAGCACAAAGTCAAATCCACCTGCATCTCAGGTCCAGCACTGAGATGGGACTTTGTTGCTCTAAGCCCCTTCCTAACTCTGGGGCCACCGGGTGCCTTGATGTGAGTTCAGGATTTCCCCTCCAGTTCCCCCGGTTCTCTCACCTCCAGCCTCTTTCTGGGGCTCTAGACCCCCTGAATCTTTCACTCCTTCATCTGCTGGGGACCAGATTTCAGGACCCCCCTTCTGTCTACCACCTCATCCCAGCTCCTCCAGCTGGTTTCTAATGGCCATTTCTGGGTTCATGGAAGGACTTCACCTGACCAATGCCCTGTGTCCTTGGCACCAGAACACAGGAGGGAGCCTAGGAGCAATGAGCACACATATGGGCATTGACACGTCTGTCCTCCAGACACAAAAGTGGTCCTTGTCTCTCCTCGTGGAGTACTACTAGAAATCCTCCTTCAGCCAACTAGAGATGACTCATTGAGACACTGTGATGGGCTCTGATCTAGAAGTTTTTACTAATCCCCTCACAGCTGAGGAAATAGCAGCACAGAGAAACCTGTAATTTCTCCAAGGCCATGGAGTTAGTCGTTATATCAGTAGGTGTTATCACAACCTGAGGGTGAATAATTGAGCAATCTGGAAACAATGGGTTTCTGTTCCTGAAGACTGAAGTGTAGCAGTGTTACATGAGTAATGGAGGTCAGCAAAAAGAGAAAGAAACAAACTCGCTGTCCTGGTGGGTGGTTTCCTTTTTCTGTATTATTCCATCTAATTCCCCCAGCCTGTGGCAGAGTGAGCCCACAATCAGGGCATCCCCACCCCACCCCCCTCAGCTCCTCTGTGGAATACGAGCAAAGACACACTCAAAACTGTGCTTTTCTTTTTCTTCCTCAATGCAACCAAGCTGAATACCAATCTAAAGATCACGGAATTTAAGTATGCAGACGGACAAGCAGGTTCTATGTGTTCGTCAGGATGTGCTCCAAGCTGATACGAGCTCACACTGGGTGCTGGATAGGACAAGGTTTTCCGTGCCTACTGGACATGGCTCTAGTGCCTAGTGGGCATGGTTCCAATGCCTAGTGGGCATTTCTCTAGAGCCTAGTTGGCCTGCCATTAATCCCCAAACCAGGGGCTCAGCAAAGCCCATCTTCTGAGTTATCGGGGGAGATGAGTTGTTGGTACTGCGTCCCCCTGGCTTGGAGGACACACTCCATTCTGCTGTTTGGGGCGTGCTCAGGGCTGCCCAGGCTGACTGCTTTGTGCTGCCCAGGCAGCCACAGTGATTCACCCACTGATGTGAAGTCTCTCCTGGTTCAGGATATGCAGCCCTGCATCCCCACCCCCACCCGTGGGGACTTCAGGCTATGGCTTCAGGTTTGGGGCCATTCCAACCTCTTCCTGTGACCCAAGATTTTCCAGTGTCCTGGCCCTCGGAGATGACTGCAGTCCCTCAATGTTGCATTGCTCCTTGTCCCCACTGAAAGAACTCAATCTCCTGGGTATCTCCTTTATGTCTCAGCCCGAGCCATGCCCCGGAACTCCCACCCAGCCCCAACCCTGGAGAAGGATGTCCCTCAATCCATTGTGAGCTCAGACACTCACAGTGACAAGAGCAGGAGGGACCCTTGTGGTCATCTGACCTTGTGCCTTCTGTCCCTTGAGCCCCACCTTCCTGCCGCTAGGAGCCTCTGGCCAGCCAGTCCTTTCTCCAGCCCTCAAGAAGTTCCCAACACATTCCTTCTGATTTCGGCCAAGGCTGTGAGTTACCTTGGTGTTCCTAGCAGCTATCACGATGGTGAAGCTGAGGAAAGAGGCCAAGCAGAGGCTGCAGCAACTCTTCAAGGGCAGCCAGTTCACCATCTGCTGGGGGTTTATCCCTCTCATTATTCACCTGGGATTTAAAAGGGGTGAAGATACTGGGATGCAGGAACCAACAGTTTTAACCCTACTTTGGGGATAAAGGACTATTTGGTCATCTGGACTTAGAAGCAATACTCGAACAAAGACACCATGGAAGGTGTGTGCTCTTGATAGGATAAGACATAGGACATAGTTCAGGTGGCCAGTCTTCAGACTGATGGCACAGGGATCTTCTCAGAAGCATCTGTGATGGAGTAGAGACTCTACTGACTTATTTATCATACATACACTTTCAAAATAAATATTTTCAACAATGTTAAAAAAAAAGAAGTTCCCAACAGGAGTGGGAGTCATGGCACAGTTGGTGGAGTGCTAACCAGTGAGTGAGAGCGTCAGACACCAAGGTTGTGTCCAGCTCTCACACCTAAAAAACAAGATAAGCAAAGAAATAACCAATCCACTGGAGTTGGAGTTGTGCTTCATTGGGGGAATGTGAGGGGCTGCTCTGGGGAGACCCTCCGGAGGCCCCTGTGGTTGACAGAGGCCTTGAATCACAAAGTCCCTGCAGCCCTTCTGGTCCTGGGAGGTGGAAGATGTCACAGAAGATCACCAGGCATGCCCCTCCCCCCTCAGCCCCACCTCCAAAGGAATCCTTGCAAGAAGAGAAGCACAGTACATTCAATCACGACCCCCAGACCGCAGGTCCTCGTCTTCCCCAAGGACCTGCAGTGGGCTGCCACAGAAGAGGCACAGGCTCTTAGGTGGCTGCAACCAGCCTCCCCCTCCCCCGGGTGACCTCAGCAGGGAATTGAAGCCCAGGGGATGCTGTGTCAGCCTGCTGGGCCCAAGTCAGCCAGGAGTGGGCTGACCTGGCAAAGCGAATTTGCACAATGAGGAGAAACAGGGACTCACATCTAGTAAGATATCTGTCCAGGGTTAGTGTTATCACATAGTCTGACTATCTTCTAAAATCTTCAAATTTCTCTTCTGATATAATGAGCCAAGGAAAGGACAGTGTACATGGCTGAGTCATGAACTGCCAGGAAAGAAACAACCCAACAGCACAGCTTGTGAGAATAAACACGTATTGTCTCACAGTGTAAGGAATCCAAGAGGGGCTGAGCATGATGGTTCTTGCTCAGGGTGTCTCTTCTGAGTCCTTCTTACATTATTGGCCAGGGCCAAAGTTTCCCCATCAAAGCTCACTCATGTGACTACTATTGGTGGGGAGTCTCTGTGGGCCAAATCGCAGGGCTAATGATCAAATATGACTTCCAAGAGTAAGGAGGGTGGAGGGGGTGAGGGAGAACAGTGAGAGAGAGAGAGAGAGAGAGAGAGAGAGAGAGAGAGAGAGAGAGAGAGGCAGAGAGAGAAAGGAAGCAAAGCAAATGACTGTGAAAGAGAGAAGACAAAGCAGAAAGTCTCAGTGTTTGTAATTCAGTCCCCAAAATATTTCTCTGTTCTTCCTGTCATACTCTTTCCATTACTAAAAACCATTCAGCAAGTCCAAACACAACGCAAAAGAGCCTCTTCTGAAGGAAGGAGTAGCAGAGAACTTATGGACTTATCAATAAAATGAATCCAGTTTCCAAGCTTAGTAACCCATGAGAGACACACCCCTCATTTGAAGAAATGATCTGCAGCTGGGTGCTGGTGGCTCACCCTGTAATCCTAGCTACTCAGGAGGCTGAGATCTGAGGACCACTGTTCCAAGCCAGCCAGCCAGGAAAGTCTGAGATTCTTACCTCCAGTTAGCCACCAGGAAACTAGAAGTGGGGCTGTGGCTCAGAATGCTAGAATGCTAACCTTGAGCAAAAGAGCTCAGGAGCAATGCCCAGGCCCCAGGTTCAAGTCCCACAACTGGCAAAAACTAAAAAATAAAAAGAAGTAAATGATTGAATGGTCCTGAGAATCCCAGCCCTCAGGAGGCTGAGCAAGAGGATCCTTAGAAACATAGTAGAATCCTGTGTGAGGAACAAAAAAAGAAGATTGGATAGATGCACTAATCCACTTAAACTGGTGAGAATAGAGGGCTGTAGAAAGAATGAAGGAGTGCTGGGAAAAGAAAATCCAAAGAGAAATGGGTATTCTCCTTTCTCTTCCCTTCGCTATTACATGATTCTTCTTCAGATGTGATGGAGAGAGTGGATGGATCTGACCTAAGGAAACCAGCAGTTTGAGCCCAGCGCCTAACATTCCCTGTTATAAGTGGAGGAGCTGGCTCTGGAGGGTTCTAGAAGGTGGTGCCTTAGATGGCATATGCTTTCCTTTTCTGCAATTTTCCTTCCTTTCTCTGAGGAGAGCATTGTGCCCCACAGCACCCTGTATACATGGCGCTTGCAGAATCCACAGGGGTGGCAGAGAAATGAGAAAGAAGGAGCCTGGCTTTATGACAAGGTGAAGCTACAATACCAATCCACTTCAGCATGCAAAAGTCTCTAAGTTCCATCCTCAATTTAACTAAATAATGTAATTAAATATGTATTCAACGGTGGCAATATTCAGAGACCTGAAGAACATAAAGTAGTTACTCAAAAGAGGTTGGATCTAACTCGAATGCTTGTGATGTGTGTGTTTGTGAGTGAGCTGGTAGTGTGTATTCAATTGAGGATCTGGGCACTGTTGCTTATCTTTCTCACTCCAGTTTTCCAGTTTGGCACTCTACCAGTGGGGCCACAGCTCCACCTTTGTCTTTCTGCTATGGAATTGACATGAGAGTCTCACAGACTTTCTGGCCTAGGTGGCTTCAAACCACAATCCTCAGTTCTCAGCCTCTTAAGTATCTAGGATTCCAGATATGAGCCACTGAGACCCAACCTCCTCTTTGTCTCTGAAAGTACACTCCACGGCGTTTATCCAAGCTGGAGACTAGCCAGCAGTTCATTTCTCAGAATGTGCTGCTTGCTTCCCATCATCTTGCCTCTTAGACATAAGGAAGGCCAGACATAAAGACCAGAGGTCCCACAGATAGTGAGTAGCAGCCTCGGGAAACAGAACAAAGCCCTCAGGCCCAAGCTATCAGCTCTCTGCTAATCCAGAGGTTTCTTCCTGACTTGGTAGAACATGGAAGGATTCCACCCAGGTTCCTCAGGTCCTGCCATGGAGGAGAGTTTGGTTAGGAGCCCAAGGAAGCCCCAAGATGAAGTATGAGGAGACCTGAATGTCAAAGTTACTGAGCTTGAAGCAGCAGAAGAGGCCGGGGAGGAAGGAGGCCAAGGCAAAGGAGGCCCCAAACATGCAAAGAACCTGGTGACTGGGGCCCCCTAGGAAGAGATCTATTGATACCCTGTGGCCCAACTCTCTAGGTGTTCCTGTGAGGACAGGAAGAGCCCTGAAGCCCAACAACCCCGGGGAAGGATACCCTACTGAACCTAAAGGCGCACAGATAGACCTAGTGCACTTGCACACACACACACACACACACACATACACGCGCACAGATTCACACACAAACAGGGTCACACACACAGTCACACACACAGAGACACAAATACAGATGTTTCTCCTTTACTTTCTAAAAAAATGATCTTTAATTAGATGTACAAAAGGGTTTAAATTCAAAATATCTCTTTATGAGTACAGTTTATCTTGATCAATGCCACCACTTCCACCATTCTGGTTGTGATTATTGTTTTAAGAAACAGCACTGGGTGAGGGTGGAGAAGGAGGTTCCTTTAACTGGATATCCCAGTAGATTTCCTAAACTCAGGTTACAAGAAGTGATCATCTGGCATTTTCCAATCCGAACAAGGCATCGATTGTCCCAGCCAGCATTTGCTAAGCAGGAGGAAGACGTCATCACAAGCATAAATAGCCATTAGAGATCAGTTCAGAAACCCCTGCATTCTGGCTGGGTGATCATCTCGCTCGGGACAGCAGCTCAGGGCAGGCAATGCTGAGGTTTGTCCCTGGGAGTGAAGGTCCCATGGTTGCTGGGTGGCGCTGGCTGTGGACTGGAACCCAGGACTTGTGGAGGGTGGTGGTCTAGGCACTGAGCCCAGGGATGCAGGGTGGGAGGCGGGACAGTTCTGGGACGTGGTTGGAGAGGGTCCGTCCAGATAGATGTGTGCACAACTGCAGAGGGGACAGGGCGGAATGATGCCACCTGTGGGGTCTGTGTACATCACTGGAAGGGGAGAGGAGCTGCCATGCCCCAGCCTGGCTGGGGCCTCTGTCAGGAGGAAGTTGTGGAAATGGGCGACTTTGGGAAGACATCGAAAGCCCCACAGTGGGTTGGGGGATCCCATGGGTAGTGCGTCAGTGGGGTGGGGTCCCAGTTCTCACCAGGCTCTCCGGTCATCCATAAAGAGAGAGAGAGGGAGAGAGAAAGAGAGAGAGAGAGCTCTCAGCAATAGAGCCAGACCTCCAGTGTGGACAACTGAAATGAACAGCAGGGTGGGGTGGGGATATTGTTGGTGAACCTATTCCTGAAGCAGTGGTTTCCACAGAGAGGAAACAAACACTAAAGATAACCAGGCCATCATTGTTCCCGTGGTGCTATAAAGGATTTCCAGGAAGCCAAGCCGCTCACTCCTGCTCCTCTTCCTCTTTTCGTCTCCCCCCTCCTCTGTCTCTCCCGCCCTCTCCCTCTCTCTCGCTCTTCCTCTCTCCCTCCTCTTCTCTCCCGCCCTCTCCCTCTCTCTCGCTCTTCCTCTCTCCCTCCTCTTCTCTCCTTTTCCCTTTGCCCCATCTCCCCTCTAATTGCTCCTCCCTTCTCCTCTTCCCTTCTCCCTCTCCCCCATTCCTCCTTGGCCCTTCCACCTCTTTCTCCCTCAACTTTCTCCTCACATGCTCCTTCCTCTCTCTTCCTGCTCCCTGTCTCCTCATCTCCTTCCTTTCCCCTCTTCCCTTCTCCTCTGAAGGCCAGGACAGAGCTGGCAGAGGCTGACAGTGAGGAAGTATGTTCCTAGTGACAGGCTTTGCACTTGGGTCACTTGTGAACAGCTCCAGTCTCATGTGGAAGGAGGCAACTCTAGTGGATGCCTCGGGGAGCCAGCCATCTGCATCACTTGTGTCACCTGAGCACAGGACATGCTGCAGGAAGGGGGGATTCAAGGCCCTGGGGTATTGTCTGATCCTTCTGCCACATATGCGCTCTGCTTTCTCTTCACCTGAAGGCCTGTCCAGCCTGAAGGTGGAAAAAATGACCATGCCCTCTTAGGTTGCCCCCCATGGGGGGTCTTACCCATCCTGGGAAATGCCCTTGCTCTTCAGGCTAACCTGCCTGTTGGGCTGGCCAGCCCGATGAGAGGACTCAGGGATTGTGGGATTGGCACTTGAAAGAAAGCCCTGATAATTTTTCTCTCATGCCAGCGGACCTCAGTGAGCAGCAGGTCCTAATGGTCGTGTGACGAGCCTCATGGGGTTCCTAGATGGCTAAAAGGCCAAAGGCCACTTGTTATCTAGACAACTCTGGCCTATCGCTTACAATATAAGAGACCCATGTGTCTAGCACAGGGCAATGTAAACATAATGTAAATGGGAGCATAAAGCAGACATGAGCATAAGCAATCGTAATGCAAGGCAAATGCAAACATGAGCAACTGTAACACATGAGCAATTACAACACAGGCACAAAGCAATGGAGGGTCTTTTATCTGGCTTAGTCCATAGGAAATAGAGGAGTCCTGATCCATTCTGGTGTCACTCAAGGTAGTGCACATGGCTCTCCCTTTCCTCGATGGTGAGGTAGAGGTAGGTTCAGGCCCTGGTGATTTGATTGCCAGGGTGCCTGGTAACTTAACAACTGAGGTTAGTAAACACTTTATAGTAAACATTGCAGCAAGGTGCCAATCCCTTGCTTATTGTAAACATTTATCATAAAACATTAAGGTGTCCAAATCCTTTAGCTCCTATTTCCCTCTAATGGGGGCCCCCAAGATAAGCAGCAAAGGGGGTGGGGGTGAAGGAAGAAACAACAGTGTGCAAAATTTCACTTTGGTTCTTGTGCAAGGCTGTGGGCCACGCTGCCACAGCAAACATTACTCCAAAGGGCGCCAGGCAAGGTACAGGGAAGAAACAGGGCTGACACTGGGTCCATGGCCTGTACAGGCAGGTTTTCCCATTTCTCCATAGAAAAATCCACCACGGTCTTTGCTTTCCTGAGAGGAAACAAGGAGAGACATCCCTCAAGGGCAGATGCCCTTGCGTGGTCATTCTGATGAACAATATTTTAAGTCTCTAGCTGGTATCCAGATTGGATTCGGTTCCCCATTTGGGAAAACACAGGCGAAGCCCCTTCCTGCACTGATAAGTGGGTCTGGGCCTCGCCTGTGAGGGGGTTCTTCCAACGGACTTCCACCTTTAAGTAGGTTGTTTGGCTTGACCAGTGTCTCTGGAAAGCTGATAGAGGTTGGTCCCTAGACAAATTTAAAATATTCAATGTAAACATCGCTGTCCTCAGCTGGTAATGGGGGCTTCCCCCACCTTTTGTTTTAATAATTGATCCTTTAGGGCCTTATTATGCCTCTCAATTATGGCCTGACCCTTTGGGCTGTATGGTAGTCTAGCGGTATGTTTAATATTCCACATTTGGAAAAAGGCCTGTAAAGGCTTACTGGTGAAGCAAGGTCCATTATCTGTCTTCACCTGTAAAGGAAGCCCTAGGATAGCAAAACATTGTAAGAAGTGGCTTTCAGCATGCCGTGCTCTTTCCCCCGTATGCAGAGAGGCCCAACAGGCATGAGAATGTGTGTCAATAGACATAAATATGTATTTTAGCCTTCCAAAAGGAGCATAGTGGGTTACATCAATCTGCCAGATAACATTGGGCTTTAGGACTCTGGGGTTAACCCCAGGAGATTGCAGGGGAGGCACTTGCAGGAAGGGCATACATGACTTGCAAGTCCTTATAATCTTTTTTAAGTCTTTTATAGGAATTGAAGGAAATCTTTGATGTAACCCTCTCCAATTTAAGTGAGTATGCTCATGCAGTCCTTGGGCCATTTGAAGGTTTTGAGGTTGAACAACGGCCAGAGCTATAATGGTCCCATTAGTGGTCAGCCGGTCTGCCAAATGATTACCTTGTGCCAGGTCCCCAGGAAATCCTTGGTTTCCACGAAGGTGCTGTAAAAATATAGGCTCAGCCCGCTCTTTTAAGAGAGCCCTGACTTGGATCATCAGAGGGGTGATTGGGTTTTCATCTAATTTAATGTATGAGAATACCAGGTTGGGTAGCAAATTAACCACATGCAGACTATCAGAAAACAAGTTCATTGGCTGTTTGACATGGGTCTGTGCCAGGGCGACTGCGTACAATTCCTTAAACTGTGCAGATCCAGTAACTGCCTCAAAGTAATGGGTGTTTTCTTTCCCACCGGCAGGGGGCGAGGCGGAGAGTACCACTACGGCAGCCCCTGCTCTTCCCCCATCTGTAAAAACATTGGCAGCCTTGACAAGAGGCCTGGTAGAGAAAAGTATAGGAAGTGTCCATTGTATCCTGGAAAATGAGGTCACCCACCTCGAGGTGCCATAGTGGCAATCTACCTTTCCCATAAAGCCCTCCAGGGCACTGGACACACGTGCATTATTCCTTCTGACCCATTAAAAATCTGACAACCGGTAGGGAATGGTTAGCACATCGGGATCTCGCCCATAATGCCTCAGGGAAGTATCCCTGCCCTTAATTACCAAGTCAGCTAGCTGGTCTAGCTGGGAATAAACTCTGGGAGCTCCTGCCACTGATTCGTGCACCCATTGAAGAGGCTTGCCTGACTAGGTAATAGCAGCTGAGGAAAGTTCAGACCCGGGGAGGATCCAAAGGCAAAGTGGGCACTCAGGCTTGTAGCGTGCCAGCTGTTCCATATTTAGGGCCATTTGGATTTTCTGGAAGGCTGTTTGAAGTGATGGAGTTATTGTAGTAACCTCAGTGGGCGCTTTGCCCTTCAAAGAGTCATGGAGCGGAAGCAGCTCCTCTGTAGGCAGGTGAAGCCAGGGTCTTAACCAGTTAATCCCACCTAACAATCGCTGCATTTCCACCAGAGTATAAGATGACTGGAAGGATAACTGGGGCTTAAGGGGGCACACAGAGTCTAGTTTAAGTTCTGCCCTCAAGATCTGAAAGGGGTATACTTTCTGAACCTTGTCACTGGCTATATGCAGTCCTCCTCCTTGTAGGAGGGTTTGTACCTTGTTATAGGCAAAGTTCAGCACTTGGACATCTGCTGCTCCAAAAATGATGTCATCCATATAAACATATAAAATAATATCTGACTGGTTCTGAAGAGGTTGAAGAACTTGTGACACATAATGTTGGCAGAAGGCAGGACTATTAAGCATGCCCTGAGGTAAGACTACCCACTCATACCTCTGGTCTGGCCCCTGATAGTTAACCGAGGGAACAGAGAAAGCAAACTTCTCACAATCCTGGGGGTCAAGGGGAATGGAAAAGAAACAGTCCCTGATGTCAATTATAATTAAGTTAAGATCCCGAGGAACAGAGGGGATCCATGGCAGCCCCCGTAAAGGAGTGCCAGTGGGGATTATCCGCTCATTAATCTTTCTTAGGTCCTGTACCATCCTCCATTTACCTGAGGCCTTTTGTACAACAAATACAGGGCTGTTCCAAGGGCTCAGCGAAAGTCTAATATGCCTGAGGGACAGTTGTTCTGATACGATTTCCTTTAACTTTTCTAATTTGTTTGAGGGAATAGGCCACTGTTCCACCCAAATTGGGGCGCTCAGGTGCCATCGAATGGCGGGGACAGTAGGAACAGTGGCCCTTAGGATTGGGGGTGAGGCCCTGTAGAAGAATTAGGAGCCTCCTGCCCCAAGGCCTCAGAGGGAGGCGCTTTTTAGCAGCCACTAGGGCCACCTGACAGGTCCTGGCCTGTGATGACCGCGGCCTTAATCTTTCCCAAGATATCTTGTCCCAACAGGTTATCTGGTGAGTTTGTCATTATTAAAGGACGTACTATTCCCTTACCACCATTCATATCATCCCAGGAAAGCCAGTCCTTGGTTGTCTCACTCCCAACTGTGCCTCCCACCCCCGAGATCTGGGGCCGGGGATTAGGTCCTACCATGGAGGCACTAGTTCCTTCTTTAATATGGTCCGATCTTGGTCTGTGGAGAATTGGTAAGTCAGGCCGTAAAGCTAATGCTCCGCCCAGGGCATGTTCAGCCCACCTCTCTCAAGGACCACCCTCCTGAACTCACGGAAATCTTGTTTCCTGCAACTCCCACGAAGTGGTAAGGGCTCCGAGTTTAAAACCGGCAGGGCCGTTTGCGCTCGGTGGCAGAGCGCCGCCGCTGCCACTGCAGCCACCGTCACCACGGCTGTGAAGGGGCCACTCAGCGGGGCTCCCAGAATCTGCATATGTATGGAGCTGAGCCGGGCCTCCGGTGGGGGAGGGGTAGCGAGCCGGCAGCGTTGGGCGCCTCTCAGAAATGGAGTCTGGATTGGGATCCCGGAGATCAAGCTTTCGCTCGTCCCTGGGCCTCTCGGAGCGGGTCGTCGGGGCCCCCTCCAGACCAAAATTCCCTCCGGCTGCCCTCTCCTGAGTCCAGGGAATCTCCCCTGGGTCCGAGGAGAAGCAAGCCTTGAGGGTCTTAATAGCTTGCAGGGCCACGAGTGGGAGTTCTCCCCATTCCATCTCCTCTAGCTCCTGCTCTAGCCGGTCCCAAGTTTCCCAAGACAGTGGGTTGGCTCCAGTTAGCCACGGGACCCTGAGATTTAGCTCCTGCCAAATAATCATGGCACAGGGTTCTGAGATACTCATCCCCGTGTTTTAGAGGGTGAACCTCAGGATTTTAAGGGGTGAATTACTTCGCCTACTTTGGCCTTGTCCCATAGTCTTTGCTGATCTGGATGGGAGGACCACGCATCCCGGGGTTTCCACCCCAATTCCCTGAGATTCTAATGGGAGACACGGACTTCCTCGAGTGGGTTCTGTTCCCCACGTTGGGCGCCAAAATGCTGGGCTCGGGTCGCCTCCTCCGGCACAGTGGGTCAGGCTCTACTCTACTCTAATCGCTCCCTTTCTCACCCTCTCCCCTGGTCACCCGAGCTGCACGTAAGGCCAGAGTGGAGTGGGGGCTCAGGAAAGACCTCAGGTGCATACGGCCGTAAGAGATCGCTTTTCCTCCCTCCTTACCCTTGAAGAAAGCCAGGCTTACGCGGATCTCGGAGACACTTCAAGAGCAAATCTGATTTAATAAGGGAGTGGCTAGCAGTTGATATGGTAGGGGGAGAAGAGAAAAGGGGTGATCGAACAAGAGCTGGCGATAGGCTGGCGAGCTTGTCATAGGACCCCCTCATGAGCTAACGTCACTTGCTTAGCACCACCCCAGGGGCAAAGCCCTCGAGAATTGGAAGCACATGGGCTGGCGAGAAAGGTGGGGGGCTGGTCGCAAAGCCAATTCTTCTGGTTCTGGACACAGAGAATTGTGGCCTGCTTCTGCATTACCCCAGGGCTGGGAGAAGGGAGAAATCTCAGGAGCACTCTCCTCTGCCCTTCCCTCTCAAGGCCAAAGCTGAACCAAAACAATGCTCAAACCTGGAGGTCCGGAAAGAATATTCCACAACCCTGGGTCTTTATGCCAACTACAAGTCAACACAAATTTCCAAGGCCATCAGAGCTCCAGGTCCAGCCCAAGCACACTTATGTGTTTCCTTCAAATAATCTGTACTACATTTAGGCGCTGGCCTGGCCTGGTCTACACACTGCCTTTCATGGAGAGCCCAGCAAATGTGCAAAGCACTCAGACTGCTCTGGGGACAGGGAGGAGACAAAGAAAAGCAACTTCCTCCTTTCTAATCTTTTCCCTTGACAGCCTGTCAGGTTCCTCCACTAGACACCACACACACACACACACACACAAACACACATGCACAAAACATGCACGTGCACTTTTGCTCGCGCACACTTGCACACACACATGCACACACACACACACGGTAGCAACGATATCATTTTCCTACTTGGCAGAAAGAAACACAGGACCTGTTGAGTAACCACGACAGCAACTTCCAGAACCTTCCCTGGGAGATCACCCAGCAAACAGAGGGTAGAGGGTCAGAATGCAGGCAGACCAGGAGGCGGTAGGAGATGGTGGCTGAGGGCACCAGCTGCTCCTCCCAGGCTTGAAGGCTTCTTTCTTTACAGGATGAAGAGGAAGGCACTGGCCCTGGTTCTGGGGCTCTTGTTGGCTATGCGCTGCCACCCAGGTTGCACAGTGGATGAGGAGAGCACAGTCCAGGAGGAGCAGAACAAGGCTATGCAGGCAGACATGCTCAGCACCATTGCCTCTAGCAACACCAGATTTGCCGTGGAACTCTATCAAGTGGTTGATCTTCACATATCCTGATGACAATGTCATCTTCTCCCCCGTGAGCATCTCCACCAGCATGGCCTTGCTCTGCCTGGGGGCCCGAGGAACCACCCTGGCAGAGATCATGAAAGGTCTGAAGTTCAGCCCCACACAGCGCCGCATGGCCGACATCCACCGGGGCTTCCAGCACCTCATGCACACAATCAACCAGCCCCGCGAGCAGCTGCAGCTCAGCATGGGCAACGCCATGTTCATCCGAGAGCAGCTGGAGGTGCTGGCCTCGTTCCTGGAGGATGCGCTCGTCCTGTACACGGCCGAGGTTGTTCCCACTGACTTCGAGCAGCCGGCAGCAGCTGAGCAGCTCATCAATGACTTCATCAGGAATGAGACCCATGGGAAGATGGTAGAGCTGATCAACAACCTGGACAAGGACACGGACATGATTCCAGTGAATTACATCTTCTTGAAAGGTGAGTGTCTGTGCTGGGATCGGGAGGAAACAGAGTTCTGAGCACTCAGGGTGATCCGTGTGCCCTGGACAGCAAGTGCTGGGCTTGGGGTGACACTGGTCCCAAGCTCTGCCCACACTCTAGCTGTCTTCATGGGGGTTGTGGTGCCTGGACTCAGTTTGGTCACCTCCTTAACCAAGACTCTGATCTAAATTTACCCAGAACACAGCAGGTACCAGTGTTCCATGCTGGGTGAGGTCCACGCCCTTTCCTACAGAGCCACTATGGGACATGGTGGGAAGGCCCATGGCAAGCCTGGATGCGCCTGGACTCCACCTGCAGGAAGGGGCATGTATCTGCTGGGGAGACGGCTTTGTCTCTGATCTGGATCCAGCTGGGGTACAGGAGCCATCTCCCAGGGGGAAGATGAGTCCCCTAAGAAGCCTGGCCACCCTGAAGTTCTACAACCTGGCACTTCTCTGGCATGGCCCCACCTGGGGAAGAGCCTCTGGGAGGAGCAGACTCCATGTTCTGTGCACCCTGGATTCTGATCACACTGATAGCAACCCAGCACTACGCACCTCAACCGCCTGGGGGTGCAGTGCAAACATCAGCCTGAAAGACAGTGCCTGTGACCCAGTCCTGGGGGAAGACGGCTGATGGGGGAGGAGAGAGAAAGCAGAGGGCTTAGCCTGAAATTCAGGGGGCTCACAGGTGGTGGTGACAAGAGCCCATTCTGAGACCCCAGGAGCAACATCCCTGTGATTTCCCCTGATTACGTAGCCATGTGGAGAGTCCAGAGGCTGAGATGGGAAACCCAACCGCACTGTGCCATGGCTGGAGTTGGGTCTGAGCCTGAACCGGGGATGGCCCAGAGCAGAAAGATGGGAGGGTCTTAGATTACAGACAGGAAACCCAGCCAGTCATGGAGAGCACAGTGCAGAGGGAGCAGGGCTGGAGTTAGGAGAGGACAGGGCCTGGCTGGGCCCAAAGCCACCTGGAGTAGAATGGCCCAGGAGACCACAGTGAACTCCCAGGGTTTCGTTACCGTCCCTGCACCCATTTTCAGGTAGAGCTCAGTCTGTTTTTCTGCATACAGCATTTTCTGGGACTCATAATTACTTACTTCATTTTCCAGAACTAAGGTTTCCCCACTTGTCCCAGCCTCCAGCACCTCCTGGTGTCCTACCTCCTCCCCTGCCCCCCACGTTCTCTAATCCCCTACTCTTTCATCCACTCCTGGTACCGCAGATTCCTACTCACTTCTCATTTAGCACCAATAACCGTGTCATACTTTCACAGTCTTCTTTCCATGCCAGATTTCTAGATCTCAACCTTACCCCAAGGACCTTTCCATGAGCCCAAATATACCTCCTAACCCAGCCAAGGCTCCCCACTAGGAGAGACTGTGGTGGCTGTGGAAAGCCTGGGGCCAGCACTGCTCTGAATCTGACCAAGATAGCTCTCTCATGGTCTCTGATCAATTGCTTGCCTGCAGCCGAGTGGGAGACACCCTTTGATTCCAACGATACCATCAAGTCCAAGTTCTACTTGAGTGAAGGCCAATCTGTGCAGGTGCCCACAATGAAGGTGGAAGACCTGACCGTACCCTACTTGCGGGACAAGTCACTGTCCTGCACCGTGGTGGAGCTGAAGTACTTAGGCAACATCAGCGCCCTCCTCATCCTTCCCGACAAGGGCAAAATGCAGAAGGTGGAAGCAAATCTGCTCCCAGAGACCCTGGCCAGGTGGAGGAACAACCTGAAGCCCAGGTGCGTTTGCCCCACCAACCGGCTCCCCTAATTCCCAGCTTGCTGAGACTGCGTGACTCATCTCAGGGTCCGGCCATGTCTGATGCTCAGGGCTGGGAAAGTCACACAGGCAACAGAGGAATCTGGGTTGTTTTTCTCTCTGTTTCCTGGCCTGATAGGTTTTCTTAGTTTATGACATCAGACAGAACAAGAAACGAGGCTCTCATGGCTGCTAGCATATTTTAAGTTCATGAGCAATTTCCAAGGCAATCCCAGCCCACATGTGTGGGTAAAGGCAGAAGGAGATGGAGCACTTTGGTCAGTGGAGGGCAAAGTGACTCAGGGTCCAAGAATCAGCTCTGCACAGATGCACCATTACTTTCATCCATGACCTATTCTTTCAAATTCTGCCTTAGCTGTGTGCTTATTTAAACAGCTCCTAAGCCAAGCAATGCTGGCTCATGCTTGTAATCCTGACAACTCAAGAGGTTGAGATATGAGGATCAAGATTCAAACCCAGACCAGGCATGAAAAGTATTGAGATTCTTATTCCCATAACATAAGCCAGTAAAGCATTTGGTAAATTCTAAGGTGAGAGTAGGGAAGGTCCAAGACTCTGGGAGGCTGGAGCGGGACCTGGAGGGAGTTTGTAATTGTGTCAGAGCACAGCTGCTAGGTGATGTGCAAGAGTCCACAGGTGAAAGGTGAGGGGGGTGACAGAGTCCCACGGGAGTTGGGAAAGGGGTCCCAAACCAGGGAACACCCAGCACAAAGCCTGTAAAGACATCAAGCCCAGCATGTGTGTTTGTAACCGTCTGGCAGATAGCTGCAGACCAGGAAGAGAGGGGACAGAGGAGAGGTCAGGGCTATGCAGAGCCATGGAGACCCCTAGAAATCCCTGGCCTTCCTCTTCTGGGGTTTTCTAGGAGTGATGGACAGGGACACTGTTGTTAAGGGCATCTCCTGATTACGTGGTGACCAATTTTTGGGGAGCACTCATGGGGCAGGAGAGGACAGTCAGGGGGAGCCAGGCGCTCATTCAGAGCCCCTGGCGGGAGCATTTCAGGAGACACCGTAACCACTGCTCAGGTATCTGGCATCTAGAGACTCCCAGGAGACCCAGGATCTGTGGTCCAGCCTACCTCTCCATTTTCTCCCTCTAGACTCTCCCCTCCCTTCATCTCCAAGGAGAACCACAGAGCAGGGTTCAAAGAAATTCTGAGTGGAGAAGTGAAGTGAAGTCCCAGATGCCTTTCATCTACAAATGACTAGGGGCTATGTCTGCACCTGCCCAGCCCATAGTGCACTCAGTAAATGCTGTTCATTGTACAAATCAGTGAATGGGAGGATGTACTGCTCCCACCTCCATAGGCGACTTAACCTCCTCCTATTCGGCAACCCTATGTCGAGGCAGAAGGTGACTTGAGCACTTAAGGGGGAACAGAAACAAGACAGAAGGTGACACCTCAGTCGGAAGGATGCCGCCTTGTTCTTCCAGAACTTGCTGCTGGTCGCCCAGCCTCAGCAACCTAACAGAAACTGGCCCAGTGCTGAGCGAGGGCAGAGGTGCACACAGAAAACTATGGTGGGTGGTTTCAGACCCCCAGCCCTTTTAGCCTCCCTTGTGGCCCTGCAAGACCTTCATGTCATGACTGTGGTCCCTGCCCAGACCCATTCACTGCCTCCCAATGAAAGCCTCTCAGTTGTCTGTAGGGTAGGTAGTGTCAGGCTTAATTTCCATGTCTCCCCTGAGGAGACGTCAAACCTTTAATTGTGAGGGACACTCAGCTCTGCGCGCTGCTCCCACTGGCGAGAAGGCAGAGCATGTCCCGGTCAGGCTAACCTGAGCTGGGATAGGGCTGCCGAAAACCCCCACGTCCCCAGCCCCCATTATGGTTAAGAGCTGACACGGGACACGGAGAATTTGGGGGAGCCATCTGCTGGTCTACTGGCTGTCAAAAGGTTTTATTCAAGGGAGGGGTTTGTACAAGAGTAATGGCGGCAAGAAGAGGAGAGACTAATTGGGTATTAACGATTGGCTAATGAACTGTCCATCACAGTAATGTCACGGAACTTTCTGCAGAGGCCTGGCCTCTTGACTCGGCCTCCTGGCTCAGCCGGCGCCATGGTGGCACATGTGCTCATAGACGGGAGGTGGGGCAGGTTTGGCATCTCTTTCGGTAGAACCTAAAAGGAGATGGGAGTGGCCAGCAGCCAGGCAGTCCCAGGTCTTAAAGGTATAGCCATCCCCAACAAGGTAAGTGTGTGCCTGCCCTTAAACCCTCCTGCTTGGTTTGTGGTAGACAATAGGCAGCTCTGCTGAGCTAAGATGCAGGAAAGCCTGGAGCAGACCGATGGAGAGCAACACCACCACACTGGAACACTGCTTTGCATGGGTACTCACATCCATTGCCAAGCAATTAATGGGTAAAGAAAGGGAATAAAAGAAGAGTAAGGGATCAGGTCTTCCTCACCAGAAGGAGTGGGTGACAGTGGAGGATCTCACACAACGCACGCTGCGAGACAGGGATGATACAATGTGATGTTCAGCTGTTATCTTCCTCTCCAGGTTCATAAATGAGCTCTACCTGCCCAAGTTTTCCATCTCGGGCAGCTATGAACTGCAGAGCATTCTTCCCCAGATGGGCATCAGGGAAGCCTTCTCCACACAGGGTGATCTGTCAGGAATCACCACACGTCACCAACTGAAGGTCACCCAGGTAAGTGGTCAGCTTCCAGCCGTTCATGCGCCACACCTGGGCTTGAATGGGCCAGTGAGCACTTGGGGAGGGGACTGGTGAATATGGACAGACACTTCCACTTGCACACATCCAGTCATGCACATTGGGCATGCCCATCGCAAGGACAGCCAGGCCCCGGCCCTGCTCCTCCTCCTGCCATAATGCAATGCCAGCAGCACCCCCCCCACACACACACCACTGCCTTGTAACTGGATGCCTCTCCAGAAGCCCAGCATGGGAAAGAGCCTAGCCTTGGCCTTGAACAGCTGCAGGCATCAGGCACACTCCACTGTGAGGACACAGGCCTTCCCCTCTCCTCTTGTTTAGGGCAAGAATTCCCGGCTAGTACCCAGGACCCAAAGAGGTAGTAGAGCTCAAAGGGAGAAGTGAGCAGAATGGTAGAGTAACTATTCTAGCCCGAGAGCCTGAAAGAAGGCATGGAGGGTACCCTCTAACTGCATTTCTAGAAGCATGTCACTGAGAACAAAGGAGCAATACTGCAATACTCCACTGAAACCCCAACATCCTGGGCCCTGAGGCCAGACTTAGACTTGTGGAAAGGAGAAGGGAGTGCCTAGCTGCTACCAGCATGCAAAGCATAGTCCCATGCCACATAGCAGAGCGCCCCCTAGTGGCTGGAGCGGGCGTGCTGCCCCTGGCCAGCACAGGAATGGCACTTTCAAGGTGGTAGCTGCTGAAAGAAAAATGCCAGGTCCTACACCTGCCCCTGCTCACATAAGTGAACGTTATGGGTAGAGCAGTTTCTGGGCTCAGACAGAGAAGACCTGAGTCAGGGCGCTTCACCTTCGCCCTTGAGGCTCTGAGGGAATCTCTTCTGCCTGTGCATCTCTGACTGCACAAGCAGCCAGTTGGTGGAGGGAGGAAGAGCAAGGAGACGGGCCAGTGGGTGTTGCTTGGCACAGGGGTGTCCCCTGGGAGTCCTCGGGCCAGCTGCCTCCTCCTGCACCCCTGGCTGTCATCAGTAACACTCTGGCGTCCCCACAGGTGGTGCACCGTACTCTGCTTGATGTGGCAGAGAAAGGCACTGAAGCCACGGCCGCCACCAGAATGAAAATCATGACTGTGTCTGGAAGGCTGAAACCAACAATTCTACAATATGACAGGCCCTTTCTGATGAATATCTACGACATAAACAGTGACACCATTCTCTTTTTAGCTAAAGTGGCCAAGCCCAGTCAGTCACAGAGCTCCTAACTGAGCTGTGGGCTTTCACTGAGGAGCAGGGCTACACATCCAACACACAGGCCTGTGTATGCAGCCCACGTTTCATGAGCCCATTGGCCAGGGCCACACTGGGGAGGTGGCAGTGACTCTGTGACAACCACATGTCTCCTCCTGGGGCTCTGGCCACAGTGAACCCTCACCCTGGGCCTGGACACTGTTCTTGTGCCCCTCGATCCTGACCCCCTGCTTCTCTGTGTCTGTCTGCCTCTCCCACAAAGCCACTGTCCCCACCACGGGAGCAGCTCACTCCCAACCCAAGCTCTGGTCCTTTCTGTCTCAACTTCAACAGCCTGGTCCTGTCCATGTGAGCACAAAGTCAACTCCACCTGCATCTCAGGTCCAGCACTGAGATGGGACGCTCTTGCTCTAAGCCCCTTTCGAACTCTGAGCCACCTGGTGCCTTGATGTGAGTTCAGTCTTTCCCCTCCAGTTCCCCAGGTTGTATCACCCATGGCCTCCTGTTGGGGCTCTAGACCCCTTGGATCTTTCATTCCTGCAGCTGCTGGCCACCAATTTTTGGGACCCCTCTTCTGTCCATCACCCCACCCCATCTCCTCCAGTTGGTTCGCAGTGGCTATTTCTGGGTCCATAGAAGGACTTCACCTGACCAATGCCCTGTGACCTTTGCATCAGAACGCTCGTGGGAGCCTAGGAGCAATGAGCACAGATTGGGGCCTTGACAGGTGTACCCTCCAGACACAACAGCTGTCCTCATCTCTCACCGTGGAGTACTACTAAACATCCTCCTCCAGCCAACTGGAGATGACTCATTGAGAAACTGTGATGGGATATGACCTAGAAGTTATTACTAATCCACTCACAGCTGAGGAAATGGCAGCACAGAGACACCTGTACTATCCCCAAGACCATAGAGTTAGTTGTTATATCATTAGGTGTTATCCCCACCTGGGGGAGGATGGAGGAATGATCTGGAAACACACAGGGTACTGTGTCTCAAGAGTGAAGGGTAGCAGAGCTGCTCTGGCATGGTGGCCAAGAAAAAGAAATAGACAGATGAGCTGTCCCCATGGGTGTCTTCCTTTTTCGGTTGAATTCCAACCAGTCCCCAAATGCCTGGCTGTGGGCTGCCACAGAAGAGGCCCAGGCACTGAGCTGGCTCAATCCACCTTCCACGAACCCCGGGTGATCTCAGCAGGGAACTGAAGCCCAGGGGCGGCTGTGTCAGCCATGCTGAGCGCAGGTCAGCCAGGAGTGGGCTGGGCTCATTGGACGGGGTGACTCCGTGGACTGGAGGTTCAGCATCCCTGCTCTCATTCGGACTAGTGACCTCCTGGGTTTGTCTTCTCCCCTGTAGAGCAGAAAGAACAATCAATACAACCCATGTCTGCCGGAGGGTGGGACAGCTTTTAAGCCTAGACAAGAGAACAATCAAAACCAAGTTCTGACGTATTGTGGATGAGGGACGGCAAGTGATTTTGTGCAAAGAGGAGAAACAGGGACTCACATCTAGTAACTTATCAGGCCAGGGTTAGTGTTATCACATAGTCTGGCTGTCTTCTAAAATTTCTCTTCTGATATAACGAGCCAAGAAATGGCAGTGTACATAGCTGAGTCATGAACTGCCAGGAAAGAAACAACCCAACACCACAACTTGCAAGAATAAACACGTATTGTCTCACAGCATCAGGAATCCAAGAGGGGCTGAGCCTGGCTGTTGTTTCTTGCTCAGGGTGTCTCTTCTGATTCCTCCTTACATTATTGGCCAGGACCAAAGTTTCCCCATCCAAGATCACTCCTGTGACTATTGGTGGAAAGTCGCTGTGGGCCTAATCAGTGGGCTGATCAAACATGATGTCCAAGGAAAGGAGGGTGGAGGGGTGAGGAGGAGAGAGGGAGGGCTCTGGAAAGGTTGAGTGGCTTCTAGGTAATGTGTGTTCTCCTTACTCTTCCCTTCACTATTACACAATTCTTAATCAGATGTGATAGAGAGAGTCCTGGATCTGACCTAAGGAGTCAAGTGTCTAACATCCCCTGTTATAAGTGGAGGACCTTGCTCTGGAGGGTTCTAGAAGGTGCTGCCTTAGATGGCTTATGCTTTGCTTTTTTGCAATTTCCTTCCTGTCTCTTGGTCCCTGGAAAGCACTAGGCCACACAGCACCCTGTATACATGGCGCCTGCAGAATCCACAGTGGTGGCAGGGAAATGAGACAGAAGGAGCCTGGCTCCATGATAAGGTGAAGCTAAATACCAATCCACTTTAGCATGCAAGAGGCCATTTAGCATGCAAGTATTATATCCTCAGTTCAACTAAATAATATCATTAAATATGTATTCAACGGTGGCAATATTCAGAGTCCTGAAGAACATAAAACAGTTATTCAAAGAGGGATGGATCTAAACCGAGTGCTTGTGATGTGTGTGTTTGTGAGTGGGCTGGTAGTGTGTATTCAATTCAGCATCTGGGCACTGTTGCTTAGCCTTTTCACTCCAGTTTGGCACTCTACTAGTGGGGCCACAGCTCCACCTTTGGCTTTTTGCTGGTGAATGGAGATGAGAGTCTCACAGACTTTCTGGCCTGGGTGTCTTCAAACCACAATTGTCAGATGTCAGCCTCTTATGTACCTAGGTTTGCAGGTATGAGGCACTGGGACCCAACCTCAACTTTCTCTGAAAGTACACTCCATGGTGTTTATCCAAGCTGGAGTCTAGCAAACAGTGCATTTCTCGGAATTTGCTTGCTGCTTCCTGTCATCTTGCCTGTTAGACATAAGGAAGGCCAGACATAAGGACCACAGCTCACACAGGTAGTGAGTAGCAGCCTCAGGAAACAGACCAAAGCTCTCAGGCCCAAGCTATCAGCTCTCTGCTAATCCAGAGGTTTCTAAACCTGACATTGTGGAGCCTGGGGGGATTCCACTAGGTTTCTCAGGAGCTGTCTTGGAAGGCCATTTCGTTAGGAGCCCAAGGCAGGCCCGAGATGAAGTAGGAGGAGACCTGAACATCAAAGTTACTGAGCTTGAAGCAGCCGAGGAGGCAGGGGAGGAAGGAGGCCCCAAAGACCCAGAGATCCTAAGGACTGGGCCCCCTGGCAAGCAATTTCTGCACACGCTGCCTCCCCCATCTCTAGATTCCCATGACAGGAGGAGCAGAGCTCTGAGGCTCACCAACCCCATACAAGAATACCGTACTGTACCTAAATACACACACACACACACACACACACACACACACACACATACGGACACATGCACACATGCAGGTACACAAATACAGATGTGTCTGCTTTTACATTTAAAAAGAAAGTCTTTAAGTACTTGTAGAAGGGGCTTTCAGTTTCACACATGTCATTATAAAAAGTGACCTCAAAATAAGTCCACCAATATGTGAATTGCACAGCTCCCCCGTCTTTTTTCATACATGGGTTTTCCCACATGCCTCTGTGAGCATTTCATGAACATCAAGCACATTGAGCAAGGGGGTGGGGTGGTGGTGGTGCTTGTGATATTTTCTTTTACACAACAGCTCTTAGGGTGGGGAGGAGATTCCTGTACCTGGCTATCCCCAGAGATTTGCAGTTCACGGGAAGTAACACGCTACTGATCATCCCAGATAGCATTTCCTAAGCAAAAGGAGGAGGAGCCATGCACGAGCATTAATAGCCATTAGGAATCACTCCAGAAACCCCTGCATTCCGGCTGGTTGATCAACTCGCTCTGGACAGCAGTTCTAGGCAGGCAATGCTAAGGTTTGTCCCTGGGAGTGAAGGCCCCGTGGCTGCTGGGTGGTGCTGGCTGTGGTCTGAAACCCAGGATTTGTGGAGGGTGGTGGTCTAGGCACCTAGCTTAGGCCCCAGGATGGGAGTCGGGACAGTTCTGGGACATGGTTGGAGAGGGTCCGTCCAGATAGATGTGTGCACACCTGCAGAGGGGGCAAGGCAGGATGATGCTGCCTGTCAGCTCTGTGTGCAACACTGGAAGGAGAGAGGAGCTGCCACAACCTGGCCTGGCACTGGGGCCTCTGTCAGGATCAGGGTTGTTGAAATGGGCCTCTCGGGGCAGACATCAAAAGTCTCACAGTGGTTTGTGGGATCCCGTGGGTAGTGTCTCAATGGGGTGAGGTCCCCAATTCTGAACCAGGCTCTCGGTCAGCGATAACCAGAGAGAGAGAGAGAGAGAGAGAGAGAGAGAGAGAGAGAGAGAGAGAGAGAGAGAGAGAGAGAGCTCTCAGCAATAGAGTCAGACCTCCACTGTGGAGAACTGAAATGAACAGTGTGGTGGGTGGTGATATTGTTGTTGAACCTATTTCCAAAGCAGTGGATTCCACAGAGAGGAAACAAACACTAGAGACAACCAGGCCACCACTGTCCACTGGGTTCCAGAAAGGATTTCCAGGATGCCAGGCCCCTCACCCCTGCTCCTCTTCCTCTTTTCCTATTTCCCCCTTCTCTGTCTCTCCTGCCCTCTCCCTCTCTCTCCCTCTTCCTCTCTCCCTCCTCTTCTCTCCATTTCCTCTTGCCCCATCTCCCCTCTAATTGTTCCTCCCTTCTCCTCTCCCCTCCTCACTCTCCCCCAGTCCTCCTTGGCCCTTCCTCCTCTTTCTCCCTCAACTTTCTCCTCACATGCTCCTTCCTCTCTCTTCCTGCTCCCTGTATCCTCACCTCCTTCCTTTCCCCTCCTCCCTTCTCCTCTGAAGGCCAGGACAGAGCTGGCAGAGGCTGAGGAACTCTGTTGCTAGTGACAGGCTTTTCACTCGGGTCACTTCTGCACAGCTCTAGTCTCATGTGAAAGGAGGCAACTCTAAGGGACGCCTCCGGGAGCCAGCCACCTGCATCAATTGTGTCACATAAGCACAGGACAGGCTGCAGGAAGGGGGGAACCTGATGCCCCGGAGTATTGTCTGATCCTTTCCCCCACACATCTGCTCTACTTTCTCCTCATCTGAAGGCCTTCCAGGTTGAAGTTAGAAATAAATGACACCCTAATATGGTAGGCATGGAAAGAATATTCCACAGCCCACAAGTTTTGGCCAAGTGCAAGTCAACAACAATTTGGGGAGCCATCAGAGCTCCAGGCCTGCCGGGCTAGATTTACCTTCCCTGGTGCAGGGATGCTAAGCTTACTCCCTTATCAGTGCTCCCCTTTTCACCCTCTCTCCTGGTCGCCCAACCCGCGGGAGGCCAAGGTGAAGCGAACGGACATGGGTGTTGGGGTCTGGACAACCCCTTTCTCCCCCCACGGGGAGAATGGTAACCACAAACTCTATGAAAGAGCACTCAGCCTGGCCCTCCGCCAGCGGAAGGCCAAAGGCGTGCTCACATGGGCAAGCGCTAAGTTGAGGAAAGGTTGCTGAAGCCTCCCCTCCCCCCAGTCCCCTCACATGTTACCAAGGGCGGAGGCGAAAAGGAAGGCATCAGGGACACGCTGCGGTGGTGGGAAGTGTCTCAAAGACTTTAATATGGAAGGGCACTTATATAGAAGTAATGGCGGGAAAGAAAGGGGGCTGGCCAAAGGGCCAGTCATAGGCTAAGGACCATGTCCATCAAGTGACATCACGAAACTTCCTTTGTGGGCGGGACAACCCCATCATGGTGGCACGCACGTGTTCACCTCCCAAGGGGCAGAGGCTTTCACTTCCTGTTGAGGCCGGAAGGTGGGAGGGGCTCCTTCCCATTGTCCTAGGGCTGGGGGGAAGGACAGCCCCCAACACACGGGGAAGCATAAAGTGCACGCGGCTGAACGAGATCCCCTTTTCCTCCCTCCTTACCTACCAAGGAAGCCAGGCGCAGACGGATCTCGGGCATGGGGGACCGAGCAACCACCCTGGCCGAGATGGTGAAAGGCGTGAAGTTCAGCCCCACACAGAGCCGCATGGCCGACATCCACCAGGGATTCCAGCACCTGGAGCACACACTCAACCAGCCCCACGAGCAGCTGCAGCTCAGCATGGGCAACGCCATGATTCATCGAGAGCAACTGGAGGTGCTGGCCTCGTTCCCGGATGATGCGCACACCCTGTACATGGCCCAGGTTGTCCCCACCAAATTCGAGCAGCTGGCAGCTGCTGAGCAGCTCATCAATGACTTCGTCAGGAATGAGACCCACGGGAAGATCGTAGACCTGATCAGCAACCTGGACCAGGACACGGCCCTGATTCTGGTGAATTACATCTTCTTGAAAGGTGAGCACCTGTGCTAGGGTAGGGAGGAAACAGAATTCTGAGCTCTCAGGGTCATCCGTGTGCCCTGGACAGCAAGTGCTGGGGTTGGGGTGACACTGGTCCCAGGCTCCACCCACACTCTAGTTGTCTTCATGGGGGTTGTAGAGCCTGGACTCAGTTTGGGCATGTCCTTAACCAAGACTCTAATCTAAATTTACCCCGACCACAGCAGGTACCAGCGCTCCATGGTGGGCGAGGTCCATGCCCTTTCCTACAGAGCCACTATGAGACATGTTGGGAAGGCCCAGGGCCACGGCAAGCCTGGATGGGCCTGGCCTGCACTTGCAGGAACAGGCGTGTCTCTGCTGGGGAGAGGTCTTTGTCTCTGGTGGGGATCCAGCTGGGGGGACACGGGCCATCTCCAAGGGAAAAGGTAAGGAAGCCCTTAAGAAGCCTTGCCACCCTGAAGTTCCACAATCTGGCGCTTCTCTGGCATGGCCCCACCTGGGAAAGAGCCTCTGGGAGGAGCAGATTCCATGTTCTGTGCAGCAATGCTCACCTCAACCGCCTAGGGGTGCAGTGCAAACGTCAGCCTGAAGGACAGTGCCTGAGACCCAGTCCTGGGGGAGGAGGACTGACGGGGGAGGAGGGAGAAAGCAGAGGGCTGAGCCTGCCATGCTGCTGGTGCACAGGTGGTGGTGACAAGAGCCCATTCTGAGACCCCAGGAGCAACACCCATGTGATTTCCCTGGATTACGAAGCCATGTGGAGAGCCCAGAGGCTGAGACGGAAACCCAACCGCACTGTGCCATGGCTGGCGTTGGGTCTGAGGCTGAACCAGAGATAGCAGAGAACAAAAAGATGGTAGGGTCTTAGATTACAGACAGGAAACCCAGGCAGTCATGGAGAGCACAGTGCAGAGGGAGCAGGGCTGGAGTTAGGAGAGGACAGGACCTGGCTGGGCCCATAGCCGCCTGGAGTAGAATAGCCCAGGAGACTACAGTGAACTCCCAGGGTTTCGGTCCTCTTCTGGCACCCAAGATGCAGGTAGAGATCACTCTTTCTTTCTTCTCTTACCAAAACCCTCAAGCTACTGGCAGTGGAATAAGAGATTGAAGGTGTGTGGCAGGGGGAACCGGGAGGTGTTGTGGGTGCACATCTTGCAGTGTCTAGGACTCATAATTACTAACTTCATTTTCACAAAGCTGGGGTTCCCTGATTCTCCCAAGCATCCAGCAATTTCTGTTGTCCTGCCTCTTCCCCTGCTCCCCCACTTCCTCTAACCCTCTTGTCTTTCATGGACTCCTGATCCTGAAGATTCTTATCGACTTGTCATTTAGCACCAATAACCATGTCATACTTTCACAGCCTTCTTTCGATACCAGACTTCTAAATCTCAACCGAACAGGAATGGGAGTCGTGGCCCAGTTGGTGGAGTGCTAGCTAGTGAGTGAAAGTGTCAGATACCAAGTTTGTGTCCAGGTCTCATACCTAAAAAACAAGACAAGAAAAGATATAACCAACCCACTGGGGTTAGAATTGTGGTTCATTGGAAGAATGTGAGGTTCTGCTTTGGGGAGCCACTCCAGAGATCCCTGTGGTTGATGGAGGCCTTGTATCACAATGTCCTCACAGCCCTTCTGGTCCTGGGAGGCAGACGATATCACAGAAGATCACCAGGCATGTCCCTCGCCCCTCACCTCCACGTCCAATGGATTCCTTGAAAGCAGAGAAGCCCAAGGCATGTGATGACAACCAGCAGACCCCAGGTCCTTTTCTTCCCCAAGGCCCTGCAGTGGGCTGCCACAGATGAGACCTAAGCTCTCAACTGGCTGCATCCAGCCTCCCCCTCCCGGATGACCTCAGCTGGGAACTGCACCCTGGTATGTGCATCACAGGTTTGCTGGTGTGCAATAACTTCCCATCAGGGTAGACTGAGCCTGAGCACACACACACCCCTCACAGCAGAGGTGCAGAGAATCTGTGGGCACCAATCCACACCCAGACACTGGAACGTGCTGGAGACCACGCATACCACCCCCACAGTAGATTTGCCAGAGGGCACATGCACCCTCCAACAATCTGAGGCAGCACGCCCCCCCCCAAAAGAAGCACAAGAGCACACATGCACGTACCCCCGGGAGGGTCATCGTGCTACCCTTCAGCAAGTGGATCTCACACCACCCTCCCCCCCTGCAGGAGTGCACAAGTGGGCTAGCTGACCCTCAGCAGCAAAGCCCACTCTGTTAAGCACACTCCACACAGGTGGGCGGGCCACCCCTCAACAGCAACACCAGCTCTGACATGAACACTCCTCACAGGTGGGCGAGCCACCTCTCAGTGGCAATTCTCAATCTGAGTGGTGAGCTCTCTTGACCCACAGCAACTACAGGGGAGAGAATCTGAGAAAAGTCTCCACGTCAAGCTGAATCAGCAACCCGTGAACCCCCAACTAGAGCCCAAAGAGGCAGCACAACACAGCAGCAGAGCACAGTCCTGCAGAGAAAGACAAAGAACATACCCATCCCTAACTGCACTGAGGGTAACTGCCTCGGCCACAACCGAAACAGTCACACTCACCCATAGGGCAGTAAGGTTCAACAGCCAAACTCAAACCCGGACCCAGGATACAAACAAGTCCCCACTGACCGACCAGCGGGAACCAGCACAAAGCCAAGCCAAGGCCGCCACCTACAGGCCCCTGAAAGTGCAAAAGCTCCAGATGCATAAATTACCAAGAAATAGTACAAATTTCATAAAAGGTCAACTCAACTTGCAGTTGCAAAAGGAGTACGACAGAGGAGGAGATGGAGAATAAAAAAACAACTGAGGCTAAGATAGCAGAAATAAATGAAAACCTCAGGAAAGAATTCAGAAAACAATTCCAGGAGTTTAGAATGTAAGTCTCGAAAGACCTTCAGGAAGTCAAGAAAGAAATGGGGGCAAAAATAGATACAGTCTATTCATCCGTCAAAGAAGACATTACCATCTTGAGAAACAAAATGCATGAAAAAATAGATTCAAAACACAACTCTTTAATGGAAGAAATTAGCACACTGACAGGTGATCTGGCAACCATAAACGTCTCACGCACCTGGATGAAAACCACACTCGAAGCCACATCACAAAGAATTGATCGTCTTGAATCTCGAGTCTCTCTTTTGGACTACAATTGAGCTGATAAGGACCAGAAGATTATCACACTCAAAAAACTGTCAAACTCCAAGGCAGACTAATCCAGGAGATAGTGGACAGGGAAAAGAGATGTAACCTGGGTATAATCGGAATAGATGAAGGAGAGGAGTACCAGAGCATAGGGACCCAACACATATTCAATAGAGTTATTGCAGAGAACTTCCCCAATCTCACAAGGGATAGCACCACCCAAATAACAGAAGCATATAGGTCACCTGTCAGACCAGACCCTAGAAAATCCTCGACTAGGCACATATTTATCAAGGCCTCAGATCTCAAGAATAAAGAGCAAATTTTGAACACAGCCAACATGAAGAAAGAACTATACTACAATGGAAAAACAGATCAGAATAATGGCTGACCTCTCCACACTAACTTACAATGCATGAAGAGCCTGGAAGAACACAATCCAAGTCCTCCAGTCCAACACCTGCCAACTCAGAATTAGATACCCAGCAAAATTAGAATTCACCTTCAAGGAAAAAACCAAATCTCTCTATATCAAAGATGAACAAAAGAGCTATGAGAATAAAAAAAATAGCCTTACAGAGAATTATAAGAAGGGAATCTCACCCAACAGAAAACATACAGTGCCCTCAGACAGAAACAGAAAGAAACTACAATAGTACCTTCTTCCAAAACAAAACCGCAAAGAACCAATAGCCCCGTCATCAAGTGGGCTAAAGACTTACAAAGAAACTTCTCTGATGAGGAAATGAGAATGGCCAAGAGACATATGAAAAAATGCTCTACATCACTGGCCATAAAGGAAATGCAAATCAAAACAACATTGAGATTCCATCTCACCCCAGCAAGAATGTCATATATCAAGAAAACTAATAATAACAATTGTTGGAGGGGATGTGGCCAAAAGGGAACCCTACTTCATTGTTGGTGGGAATGTAAACTGGTTCAGCCACTCTGGCAAGCAGTATGGAGATTCCTCAGAAGGCTCAATATAGAACTCCCCTATGACCCAGCAGCCCCACTTTTGGGTATCTATCCAAAAGCCCACAAACAAAATCACAGTAATGCCACCAGCACAACAATGTTCATCGCAGCACAATTTGTCATAGCGAGAATCTGGAACCAACCCAGATGCCGCTCCATAGACGAATGGATCAGGAAAATGTGGTACATATACACAATGGAATTTTATGCCTCTATCAGAAAGAATGACATTGTTCCATTTGTAAGGAAATGGAAGGACTTGGAAAAAGTTATACTAAGTGAAGTGAGCCAGACCCAAAGAAACATGGACTCTATGGCCTCCCTTATTGGGAATAATTAGTACAGGTTTAGGCAAGCCATAGCAGAGCATCACAAGGCCCAATAGCTATACCCTTATGAACACATAAGATGATGCTAAGTGAAATGAACTCCAAGTTATGGAAACAATTGTTATACCACAGTTGTAACTACTTTCAACGTCCTATGTGTATGTGTAGTTTCTATTATTGATGATGTTCTTGTATCACCTTCCTGTGGTTGTACCTACACTATCTCTGTAATCTTATCTGAGTATATTGGAAACCGTGTTTACTGGTATTGGAAGTAGGAAATTCAAAGGGAATACCAAATTTGAGAGACACAGGGTAAAAAAAGAGAAACAACTACAAAAGCAATACTTGCAAAACTGTTTGGTGTAAGTGAACTGAACACCTCGGGGGGGAGGGAGGGGGGCATGGGGGACAAGGTAACAAACAGTACAAGAAATGTATCCAATGCCTAACGTATGAAACTGTAACCTCTCTGTACATAAGTTTGATAATAAAAATTTGAAAAAATAAAATAAAATAAACATACATAAATCTCAAAAAAAAAAGAAACTACAATAGCCAGAGCCCAACAGGAAAAGCAGCTCAATAAAGACAAGAAAGAAGGAAGAGGAAACACAGCCTAACAGGAATATGGAAGGGGAAAAAAACCACACTTATCCATGATCTCTTTGAATATAAATGGTATAAATTCTCTGATAAAGAAGAGCAGACTGACAGAGTGGATCTGGAAACCAAAAATTGCTATCTGTTCCCTTCAAGAGACCCATCTTAGAGCAAGGGACAAAAACAGGCTTTTAATGAAAGCAAGATCTTTCGAGCAAATGCACCTACCAAAATAGCAGGGGTAGCCAACCTGATCTCAGACAAGCTGGACTTCTCATTAAACTCAGTTCAAAAAGATAAAGAAGTGCACTACATTTTAATACAAGGGAAAATCCAGAATCAAGATCTCATGGTGATAAATTTATACTCACAGAACAAAAGAGGCCCTAAATATGTCAAACAAATTCTCTCAGAACTACAGAACAAGATAGACCCAAACACAATCCAAGTGGGAGACTTTAATACTCCACTCTCTCCAAGAGACAGATCCAACACACAGAGGATGAGCAAGGGAGCCGAAGACCTAAGTAACACCATATCCCACATGGATCTGACAGATCTGTACAGAGTTTTTCACCCTACAGAGACCCAATACACATTCTTCTCAGCAGCCCATGGAACATACTCCAAAATAGATCATGTGTAGTCTACACAAAGAACCTCAGCAAATAAAAGAGTCTTGATGTTATCCCATGTATTTTATCTGATCACAGTGGAATCAAAGTAACCCTCAATATCAAAGAATACCAGAGAGGCTACACAAATACTTGGAGGTAAAAGCCCTCACTGTTATCTAACACTTGGGTCACAGAGAAAATTAAGGACGAAATTAACAAATTAATAAGCCACAATGACAATGAAAATACATCACAAAGAAACCTATGGGATGCAGCTAAGGCTGTGCTGAGGGGCAAGATCATTGCCCGCAGCGCACACATTAAAAGAATGAAATCAGATCAGGGGACTAACCTCATGATGCAGCTAAAACGTCTGGAGAAACCAGAAAATTTTGAATCTAAAACGACTATGAGTGGAGAAAGATGGCGCCGACAGAATAGGGAGGCACCCCGACTCACTCCAACTGAATAGCGAGCTGGGAACTCCAACACCCAACACCCCATCAAGAACCCAGCAAAACCAACAGCCAGAAGCAGTGGAGAGGCGGGGGGAAACAAAAAGGAGCAAAAAAGAAGAGCCGGAGAATCTCCAGGGCACCCTCCCCACACCAGCTGACCCTGGCCCAAACAGGGCCAGGCTGGGAAAGGGGAACCTGGCGATCGGCAGACAGGCTACCAGGAGCGCAGAATTCAGATAGCGGGAGACCCCATGGACACAAGGGAGGGTGCGAACCAAGACACACACCGGCAGCAACGAGAATTTCGAGTCCACACCGGGTTCGGATAAGGGAACCCAGCGCGTCAGAAAGAGGGAACCGGTCACCAACCCCTGAAGGACCAACAGCTGTGCGGGACACACACACAAAGCAGCTTCAGTGAGTCCCCCATTATCCCCTCCCCCAATGGGAGACCAGCTATCAGAATCCCAGGCCCTACAAAGAGGCTAGATCTCCCTCCCTCACCCTCCCCACCGCGAGGGAACAAAGAGCCCCCAGATCAGGCGGGGAGCTCCCATCGGGCGCTGGGAAGTCAGTTTAGCAGGGGAGGGGGGAGCAGTCCCAAGGCCCCACAGGTTTCTGAACTGGCAGAACCGGCCCCGCCCCCTTCCCAACAGGGGCCGGGGAACAGCCGGCAGGGCAAGCCCCACCCGAGGCGCCTGGACCTAGCAGACTCTTACAACTGAAACCACAGGCGCTAGTGGGCAATACCAGCACAGTAGGGACACCTGGGCCTGATCGCGTACCCCCCTCGCAGCGGAGGCGAGGTCTGAGGGTACTGGCCCACACCCGGACGGTTGATCCCGCTGGGCCCCGCGCATACCGCCACCCCCAACGGACTCGCGGGAGGGTGCAAACACAACCCAACAACCCAGGGCTCGCTCAGGGAGACGTACTCCACTAAAGTGCCTGTTGAAGTGGACGCACAACGCACAGGAGGGCGGGGCCCCCAGCGACAGCACCTGCTGCCGTAGACACGCCTACACAGGAGGGAGGGAAGACCTACACAGGTCTCCAGATGTGCAAATCACAAAGAAACATAACTCAGTTCATCAAAGGGCAAGCCAACTCGCCAGCTCCAAAAAGCAGCAAGACTGAAGAGGAGATGGAGACTAAAAAAGCAAATGAGGCCATGTTAACAGGAATGATCGAAAGCGTCAGAAATGAAAACAGAAAACAATTCCAGGAGTTTAGAGCAGAAATCTTGAAGGACACCCAGGAAACCAAGAAAGAAGTGGAAGCAAAAATGAATACAATGCAAGCCTTCTTTAAAGAAAATCTCCACATCCTGAGAATTGAAATGCATGAAAAAATAGATTTAAAATATAACTCTTTAAAGGAAGAAATTTCCACGATCAGAGATGATATGACAACCATAAATAGCTCTCTGACATCCATAAACTCCGCAATTGAAACCATAACACAAAGAGTGGACCATATAGAATCCAGAATCTCTCGCCTGGACGATGAAGCAGCCGACAACAACCAGAAAATGACCACACTCCAAGAAAAGGTGAAGCTACAGGGCAGACTAGTCCAGGAACTAATGGACAAAGACAAGAGATATAATCTGCACATAATTGGAATAGAAGAAGGAGCCAAATACCAGAGCAGAAGGCTTAATCATGTTCTCAATAAAGTTATTGCAGAAAACTTCCCCAATCTCACAGGGGACCCCATCCAGGTAACCGAAGCCTATAGGACACCTGGCAGGCCAGACCCCAGGAAAGCCACCCCAAGGCATATAATATTCAAGACTACAGACCTCAAGATTAAAGAGCAAATTCTGAATTCAGCCAAAGCGAAGAAGGAAACTTTCTTCAATGGGAAGAGGATTCGAATAATATCCGACTTATCCACACAAACTTACCAAGCTCGAAGTGAGTGGAAGAACACCATCCAAGTACTTCAGAATAACAATTTGCAAATATCGCTGGATCAAATATCCAGCGAAATTGGAGTTCACATTCGAAGGGAAAACCAGATCTTTCCACACCAAAGAGGAGCTAAAGGAGTATGTGAATAAAAAAACAACCCTACAGCAAATTTTAAGAGGGGAACCCCACCCAACAGAGATCGTAAAAGACACACAGACAGAATCAGAAAGAAACTTCAATAGCCAAAGTCTGGCAGAAAGACCAGCTCACTAAAGACAAGAGAAAAAAAAAAAGAGGAAAAAACAGCCCACCAAGAAAATGGAAGGAGAAAAAACACCCTTATCCTTGATCTCTTTAAATATAAATGTTTTAAACTCCCCGATAAAGAGGAGCAGGCTGGCAGAATGGATTCGCAAACAAAAAGTTGACATCTGCTGTCTACAAGAGACCCACCTTACAGCAAGGGACAACAACAGGCTTCGAATGAAAGGATGGAGCAAGATCTACCAAGCAAAAGCACCCACCAAAACAGCAGGTGTAGCCATTCTGATCTCAGACAAGCTGGACTTCTCATTAAAGTCAACTCAAAAAGACAAAGAAGGACACTGTGTATTAATACAAGGAAAAATCCAGAATTAAGAAATCACGGTGATAAGTGTATACTCACCAAACAAAAGAGACCCTACGTATGTCAAGCAAATTCTCACAGAATTACAGAACAAGATAGACGCAAACACAATCATAGTGGGTGACTTTAATACTCCTCTCTCCCCAAGAGACAGATCCAACACCCAGAGGATTAGTAAGGGCGCTGAGGACCTAAATAACACCATTTCCCAAATGGATCTAACAGACCTATAAAGAACCTTCCACCCTACAGAGACCCAATACACCTTCTTTTCAGCAGCCCATGGATCATATTCCAAAATAGACCACGTCATAGCCCACACAAAGAACCTCAGAAAATACAAAACTATTGACGTCATCCCATGTATTACATCTGATCACAGTGGATTAAAGGTAACCTGCAACAACAAAGGATACCACAGAGCCTATACACACTCTTGGAGGCTAAACCCCACGCTGCTATCCAACACTTGGGCCACAGACCAAATTAAAGATGAAATCAACGAATTCATAAGCCACAATGACAAAGAAAACACATCACAAAGAAATCTATGGGACACAGCTAAGGCAGTACTGAAGGGCAAGATCATTGCACTCAGCACCCACATTAAAAGAATGGAAGCAGAGCAGGTGAATAACCTCACGATGAAACCAAAACAACTGGAGAAACAAGAAATGACAGAATCTAAAACGACTAGGAGGGGAGAGATCACAAAGATTAAAGAATAGATAAATCTGATTGAAAATAGAAAGACCATTCAACAAATAAATAAGAATAAAAGCTGTGTTCTTTGAAAAAAAAAAACAAAATTGACAGACTCCTTGCAAGACTAACAAAAAAAAGAAGAGAGGAGACTCATATACGTAAAATCAGGGACTCCACCGGAAAAATTACAACAAGTACACACAATATTCAAACAATCATAAGGAGCTATTTCCAAAACCTCTACTCAGCAAAAAAACAATAATTTTACAGAAATGGATCAATTCTTAGAGAAGTACAAACTGCCCAAACTGAACCAAGAAGAAATAAATCAACTAAATAAACCAATAACTTACGGTGAGATACAGGAGGTAATCAAGAACCTCCCTACTAAGAAAAGCGCAGGCCCAGATCGATTCACCAATGAATTCTACAAAACCTTTAGTAAGGAGCTAATACCAGTACTCCTCAAACTCTTCCGCGAAATAGAAACAGAGGGAGAAATCCCAAACTCGTTCTAAGAAGCTAATATCATACTCATTCCCAAACCAGGCAAAGACCCAACAAAATAAGAGAACTACAGACCAATATCACTAATGAACACAGACGCAAAGCTCCTCAATATAATATTAGCTAACAGGATCCAGAAACTGATCAAGAAAATCATACATCATGACCAAGTAGGCTTCATCCCTCAGTCACAAGGTTGGTTCAACATCCGTAAATCAATCAACGTAATTCACCACATAAACAGATCTAAAATGAAGAATTACATTGTTATCTCAGTCGATTCCCAAAAAGCCTTTGACAAAATACAACATCCATACCTATTAAAAGCTTTGGAGAGAACAGGAATAGATGGAACATTCCTCAAAACAATAAAAGCCATATACAACAGACCAACTGCTAATATCATATTAAATGGAGAGAAACTTAAATCATTCCCTCTAAACTCAGGAACAAGACAAGGATGCCCACTCTCCCCACTTCTGTTCAACATAGTGCTGGAATCCCTAGACATAGCAATAAGGCAAGAGGAGGACATCAAAGGGATCCACATCGGCAAGGAAGAAATCAAGTTATCCCTATTCGCAGACGACATGATCTTATATCTGAAGGACCCAAAAAACTCAGTACCCAAACTCCTACACCTAATAAACCAATTTGGCAAAGTAGCAGGATACAAAATCAACCCACAAAAGTCAGCAGCTTTTCTGTACGCAAGCAATAGACAAATAGAAAAGGAAATGATGGAAACAATTCCATTTACAGTAGCCAAAAAAAAGAATAAAGTACCTAGGGATCAACTTAACCAAGGACGTGACGGACCTATTCAATGAAAACTACAAAAATCTAATAAGGGAAATCAAAGAAGACACAAGGAAATGGAAAGACCTCCCATGCTCATGGGTAGGCAGAACCAATATAGTGAAAATGGCCATATTGCCCAAATTGTTATACAAATTCAATGCAATACCTATCAAAATCCCAGCCACATTCTTCACTGAAATAGAGAAACCAATCCATAAATTCATATGGAACAGCAAAAAACCTAGAATAGCCAAAGCAATTCTAGGCAAAAAAAAAAAAAGCAGTGCAGGAGGTATCACAATACCAGACTTCAAGCTCTAATACAAGGCCATCATAACAAAAACAGCATGGTATTGGTATAAAAACAGATCAAAAGACCAATGGATTAGAATTGAAGACCCAGAAATAAATCCGGACTCTTACAGCCAACTGATATTCGACAAAGGAGCTAAAGACATACAATGGAATAAACATAGCCTCTTCAACTACTGGTGCTGGAAGAACTGGGCAGCCATATGCAGAAAACTCAAAGTAGACCCAAGCCTATCACCATGCACCAAGATCAGCTCAAAATGGATCAAGGACCTCAACAGCAGACCTGAATCCTTGAAACTACTGAAGGACAGGGCTGGGGATATAGCCTAGTGGCAAGAGTGCCTGCCTCGGATACATGAGGCCCTAGGTTCGATTCCCCAGCACCACATATACAGAAAACGGCCAGAAGCGGCGCTGTGGCTCAAGTGGCAGAGTGCTAGCCTTGAGCGGGAAGAAGCCAGGGACAGTGCTCAGGCCCTGAGTCCAAGGCCCAGGACTGGCCAAAAAAAAAAAACTACTGAAGGACAGAATAGGAAAGACGCTAGAACTTATTGGCACAGGAAGGAACTTCCTGAATAGAGTCCCAGGGGCACAACAAATAGGGGAAAGACTCGACAAATGAGACTACTACAAATTAAAAAGTTTCTGCACAGCTATGGTCATAGCCACCAAAATAGAAAGACAGCCAACGATATGGGAAAGGATATTTACCAGCACAGCAACAGACAAAAGCCTGATATCTGTCATCTACAGAGAACTAAAAAAACTGAGCCCCTCCAAGCCCAATAATCCTATTAGGAAATGGGCAAAAGAGCTAAAGAGAGACTTCACAAGAGAAGATATAAAAATGGCAAAGAAACACATGAGGAAATGCTCAACATCCCTGCTAGTAAAGGAAATGCAAATAAAAACAACCTTGAGATACCACCTCACCCCAGTTAGAATGACCTATACTCTGAACTCAGGAAACAACAAATGCTGGAGGGGCTGTGGGGAAAGAGGAACCCTTCTCCATTGTTGGTGGGAGTGCAAATTAGTACAACCATTTTGGAGAACAGTATGGAGGTTTCTCAAAATCTCAATATAGACCTACGCTATGACCCAGCCATACCACTCCTAGGCATCTATCCTAAACAGCAAAACCCAAGATATCAAAAAGACATTTGTACTTCCATGTTTATCGCGGCACAATTCACAATAGCCAAAATATGGAAACAGCCCAGATGCCCCTCCACAGACGAATGGATCCAAAAAATAAGGTACTTATACACAATGGAATACTACATAGCGATTAGGAATGGTGAAATATTGTTGTTCGCAGGGAAATGTTCAGAATTCGAACAAATAATGTTGAGCGAGACAAGCCTAGAACACAGAAAACAAAGGGGCATGATCTCCCTGATATATGACTGTTAACAAAGGGAGACGGAGAGACAGTAGAGACCAAGTCTGTGAATACTGTATATGTTCTTGATACATTGTATATTGTATATGTCTGCCTGACCTAGACAAGTGATAGAAAAACAGGATGTAAGATATCACAAGAAATGTACACACTGCCCTACTATGTAACTGTACCCTTTTTGCACAACACCTTGTAAAAAAATTTATGTTCAATTAATAAATAAAAAAAACGACTATGAGGCGAGAGATCACAAAGATTAAAGAAGAGACAAATATGATTGAAAATAGAAACACTATTCAACAAATAAAACTAAAAGCTTGTCCTTTGGGAAAATAAAAAAATTGACAGACCCCTTGCAAAACTTACAAAAAAAAAAAAGAAAGAAAAGAAGAGACTCATATCTGTAAGATCAGGGACTCCACCGGAAAAATTAGAACAAATACACAGGATATTCAAACAATCATAAGGAACTATTTCCACACAGATCATTTTAAAAAGTGACTTCAAAATAAGTGCACAATACATGAATTGCAAAGCTCTTTCCTCTTTTTTGATACATACAAGGTTTTCCCATGTGCCTCTGTGAGCATTTCATGAACATCAAGCACATTGAGGAAGGGGGCGGGGTGGTGATGGTGCTTGTGATATTTTCTTTAACAGAACAGCTATTAGTTTGGGGAGGAGAATCCTGTACCTGGCTATCCCCAGGAGATTTGTAATTCACAGGAGGTGACAGGCCACTGATCATCTTTGCCAGCATTATCTAAGCAGGAGTAGGAGGAGCTGTGCACGAGCATATGTAGCCCTTAGGGATGAGTCCAGAAACCTCTGCATTCCAGCTGGTTGATCATCTTGCTCTGGACAGAAGCTCCGGGCAGGCAACATTGAGGTTCGTCGCTGGGCGTGAAGGCCCCGTGGCTGCTGGGTGGTGCTGGCTGTGTGATCTGGAACCCAGGACTTGTGGAGGGTGGCAGTCTAGGAACCGAGCCCAGGGCTGGAGGGTGGGAGTCGGGACATGTCTGGGACATGGTTGGAGAGGGTCCAACCAGATAGATGTGTGCGCACCTGCAGAGGGGTCAGGGCGGGATGATGGTGCCTGTGGGCTCTGAGTGCATCACTGGAAGGAAAGAGGAGCTGGCACGCCAGGGCCTGGCACTGGGGACTCTGTCAAGAGGGGGATTGTGGAAATGGGCGACTCGGGGAAGACATCGAAAGCCCCACAGTGGTTTGGGGAATCACATGGGTAATGCATCAGTGGGGTGGGGTCTCCAGGTCTCACCAGGCTCCCCAGTTAGTCTTAAACACTGAGAGAGCTTTCAGCAATAGAGCCAGACCTCCAGTGTGGAGAACTGAAATGAACAGCAGGGTGCGGTGGGGATACTGTTGTCCTAAAACAGTGGATGCCACAGAGAGGAAACAAACACTAGAGACAACCAGGCCACCACTGTCCATGGGGTTCCAGATAGGATTTCCAGGATTCCAGGCCCCTCACCCCTGCTCCTCTTCCTTTTCCCCCCTCCTCTGTCTCTCTCGCCCTCTCCCTCTCTCTCCCTCTTCCTCTCTCCCTCCACTTCTCTCCTTTTCCCTTTGCCCCATCTCCCCTCTAATTGCTCCTCCCTTCTCCTCTCCCCTCCTCCCTCTCCCTCATTCCTCCTTGGCCCTTTCTCCTCTTTCTCCCTCCTCTTTCTCCTCACGCCCTCCTTCCTCTCTCTTCCTGCTCCCTGTCTCCTCATCTCCTTCCTTTCCCCTCCTCCCTTCTCCTCTGAAGGCCAGGACAGAGCTGGCAGAGGCTGACAGGGAGGAACTCTGTTGCTAGTGACAGGCTTTGCTCTCGGGTCACTTGTGCACAGCTCCAGTCTCATGTGGAAGGAGGCGACTCTAGGGGACGACTCAGGGAGCCAGCCACCTGCATCACTTGTGTCACCTGAGCACAGGACATGCTTCAGGAAGGGGGGACCTTTGGCCCTGGGGGATTGTCTGATCCTTCCCCCAACACATGCGCTCTGCTTTCTCCTCACCTGAAGGCCTTTCCAGCCTGAAGGTGGAAATAAATAACCATGCCCAAACCTGGAGGACTGAAAAGATCATTCCACTGCCTGGAGTCTTTATGCTACCTGCAAATCAATAAACATGTCCGGAACTATCAGAGCTCCAGGTCTAGCCCATGAAGGCTTGTGTGTTGCTCTCAATTAATCTGCACTACATTTAGGCATTGGCCTGCCCTGATCTAGGCTTTGCCCCTCATAGAGCCTACCAAGTGTGCAGTGCTCTCGGACTGCTCTGGGACCTGGGAGTAGACAAACAAAAAAAAACCTCCTCCTCTCTAATCTTTTCCCCTGATTGCTGCCAGGTTCCTCCAGTAGACCACACACACACACACACACACACACACACACACACACACACACACACACACAGTGATAGCACTTGGTAGAAAGAAACATGGGACCGTTAGAGTAACCAGTTCAGCACCTTCCAAAACCTACCATGGGAGATCACACAGCCAATGTGGGGTGCAGGGACAGAATGCAGGCAGAGTGGGAGGCAGTAGGAGATGACTGCTCATTACAACAGCTGCTCCTCCCAGGCTAAACCCCTCTTGCTATTTGTTGGGACCCCCTCACCCTCACTCGTAAAGTTGGAGTGCGGCCCATTGTGCAAACCTTGGGGGTGCGTAGTCACGAGACGCCCCTCCTCCCATCGCACCCTTAAAGAACGACACGGACACGATTGCGGTCATCTCGGGGTGACCTTCTGGAACTCCCACAGGATTTACTCAGTGGAGACAACAGGAAGGGGAGGGACTAACTGCATACTAGCGATAGGCTGATAAACTGCCTATCATAGTGATATCACAGAACTTCCTCTATGGGCGGTCATCATATCCCATAGGACCGCCCCTTGGGCCTGGCCCGGCGCCATTATGAGACATGTGCTCCCTGACGGGAGGTAGGGCTGGATTGCTACCTCTTCCGAGCTTGGACTATGGGCGAAGGTCATTTCTTCTGGAACTATTTCCTGCTGAAAGGGGGAGAAGTGGTCAGGGGCCCCTGTTTTGCCTGGCACCATCCAGTTTGGTTGGCAAAAGTCCTCATCATTACTACGAGAATGGTTATTAGGGCCAGAGGGTGTCATGGCCTCCTCTGGCCAGCTCCTGTAGCTTGAGCAAATCAGAAAGTTCCTAGGGCTGGGACTTCCAGGGTCCAGATCTGCATTGGGCACAGCAGTGTAGAAGGATGATGGCCTTGAACTGCAAGTTCCCAGGTGGTGACCTCAGTGGGGGATGATATTCTGTTAAAAGAGACTTTTGAAAAGGTCAGGCAAAGGGCTGATAAGTTCACAGGGCTAGTTAACATGAATGGCATAGGAGAACATACCCTGGGCATAAGCCAGAAAAGTTCCATACAGAATATAAACCAATTGTGGCAAATTACAAGGAAGGAGGGATAGCTGAAGGAAACATTTAGGGTTAGTGGTCCGGTTTGAAGTAGCCAGTCAAAGATTAAAATAAATATATATACATATATACAACTGGCAGGAAAAGGAGAACGGACAGGTATGGGCATTGGGTAGGTACAACTAGTCCGCTTGATCTCCCGGCTCTGATTAGTTTTGAAAAGGTGAGACAAGGCGACTCCATTTAGGATGTGACATCATTCTCCTCTTACTCCTCTCCATATCCCTGTTTCGTGAACTGGCTGAGTCCCAGGATGCTCCCATCAGCATTCACGGGGTTTGAACTCAGGGCCTCAGCACTGTCCCTGAGTACTTCTATTCGAGGCTAGTGCTCTACCACTTGAGCCACGGTGCTGCTTTCAGCATTTCTCTGGTTTTCTTGAGCCAAGCTTCCAGTCTGGCTCTTTGCTAGCTAATTGGGAGATGGAGTCTTAGAGAGATTTTTCTGCCCGGGCTGGCTTCTAACTGCAATCCGAGAAGTTCTAGCCTTAAAAGCCCTTTTTATATTCAATTAAAGAAACAAGGAGAACAATAGGAACAGAGCCCCCACCTGTAACTGGTCGAGAATTGACCAACAACTGCTTGTCAGAGTTCTGTCATAACACTTAGAGGACAGCAGACTGAATGAGATCTATGTGCCATTAATTTAAATCATACCATTTGATCTTACCGGCAGGCAGAAGAGAGCACAAATGAATAATAACTAGGAGGGCAAAAGGTCAGGAAAATGTAAAGGTCTCAACTTCAGTGGATCTGAAGTGGCTGTGTCTTCCATCCCAAATTAGCAGGCCAGCAGGAGAGATGGGTTGCATCTGGGTAAGTCTGGTGTAGGATCTCAAAGAGTCCTCTTGACATGCTGTCACACCTCCTGCAAGATTCTACACAGACTGTTGAAAGACATTTGGAATCCCCCAGTATTTCCTGGTTGGTTGCTCTGAGTATTCTCTGGCTTTTGGAGGCTGATGCCCTTCTAGTTCAAGTAGGGTAAAAGGATTTTCCTAGTCACAAAATCCACACAGCTAGGACACATTTTTAACCTGCATTCTGTGAAGCAAAACGTTAATTTTGGGTCAGGAAAATTTAGGTTAATAGTCACATTTGTATAAAACGATTCTGATCCCTTGATCTTAAAACTTTATGAGAGCACAGGAGAGAAAAATGGAAAAGTAAAATCATAATCTATACCAAGAAATTACATATTTTACCCACAAATAGACAGGCAGACACACATACATGCAGAAAAATGGCTGTGCACAAGCTTTGAGCGCTCTTAAAATTGTTTTTTGATTGGCCATGTAAGTTTTCTGGAATTTCAGTGGCAAAATGATATTATTTTGCCCACAATTTTAGAATCACGTGATCAGTCCAAAGGAAAGAAAAATAAAAAAACTCCTTTCCTAGGAAACAAAAACTTTCATAGCTTATCTGGCAAGGAAATGAAGAGGCCACATTTTGAAAAACGAGTTTGGAGACAGGACATGAACAGAACACAGACATGTGACACGGCTTAACACAGCAAGACATCTTTAAGCCCCTGCCCAGCCTTGGGGGATTTGGCACACCCATCAACTGGTGTAAGGGCGGGAGGAGGCCACCCCAAACTTATCGCCCACGGCCACCCAGGGGAGCCATTGCCGCTGGGTCGGGTTCCCGTGCGTCCCGAGACCACTGTTCCCAAATCGGACCCGGAACGGGTGGGGGGGGTGTCGCGGCCCAGACGGCAGCACCTGTGCCTTGCGCGCCTCACTACCCCCCTCCCAGACCAGGCACACCACGAACCCTGCAGCATCTCTGCAACAAGGCAAGGGCTGGGCCCGGGGCTCAGAAGAGTGGGGAGGGAGCAGCAGCGCATTGGGCCACCTCCGGGGCTGCCGGCCTGAGTCAGATCGGGTTCCCGCTCACTGCCCCCACCATGTGAACCGTGCCAGCCACAGGCACCGCTGAGGCCGCAGCAGCCACGGCCGCCTCCACTCCCAAGCCTCCCTGACGCGCCGGCCGTGGGACCCAGACCGCCCGCGGGACCCAGACTGCCCACCTCGCTCGCCATAAAGCCACGGCAGGATCCACACGAGATCTCATCCTACCCAGGCAGGGGAAAATCCGCTCCTCTCCCTAGCAGCCCATCCAAAAGGGCAAGCAGCAGATTTATAACTCTCTATAACTTCAGCCTGAGCGTCCCACAAGTCCACTCTAGTTTGCTGTACAAACTTCAGCCTGAAGAACAGTGCCTGTGACCCAGTCCTGGGGGAGGACAGCTGAAGGGGGAGGAGGGAGAAAGCAGAGGGCTGAGTCTGCCAGGCTCACAGGTGGTGGTGACAAGAGCCCATTCTGAGACCCCAGAAGCAACACCCATGTGATTTCCCCTGGATCATGACGCCATGTGGAGAGCCCAGAGGCTGAGATGGAAACCCAACCGCACTGTGCCATGGCTGGCGTTGGGTCTGAGGCTGAACGGGGGATGGCCCAGAGCAGAAAGATGGGAGGGTCTTAGATTACAGACAGGAAACCCAGCCAGTCATGGAGAGCACAGTGCAGAGGGAGCAGGGCTGGAGTTAGGAGAGGACAGGGCCTGGCTGGGCCCACAGACGCCTGGTGTAGAATGGCCCGGGAGACCAGAGGGAACTCCTGGGGTTTCGTTACCGTCCCTGCACCAATTTTCAGGTAGAGCTCAGTCTGTCTTTCTGGTCCCACCAAACACCCCAAGCCACTGCCAGGGGAATAGAGATTTAAGGTGTTTGTGGGATAGGGGGTTGTTGTTGTAGGTTCACATCCTGCAGTGTATGGGACTCATAATTACTTACTTCATTTTCAAGAATCAAGAGTTCTCTGCTTCTCCCGAGCGTCCTGCGTCTTCTCCTGCCCTCCCGCACTTTCTCTAAGCCCGATCCCTTTTGTGTACTCCTGATCCCGCAGATTTCTACTCACTTCTCATTTAGCACCAATAACCATGTCATACTTTCACACCCCTCTTTCCATACCAGATTTCTAGATCAGAACCAAACCCCAAGGGCCTTTGCATTTGCCCAAGGATTTCTCCTAACCCAGCCAGGGATCCCCGCAAGAAGGGACTGTGGGTGGCTGTGGACAGCGTTGCTCCAAAGCCAGACCAAGATGGCTCTCTCATGGTCTCTGATCAATTGCTTGCCTGCAGCTAAGTGGGAGACACCCTTTGACCCCGAGGATACCGTCCAGTCCAAGTTCTACATGAGCAAAGGCCAAACACACGGCTCCTCCTGGGGCTCTGGCCAAAGTAAACCCTCATCCTGGGCCTGGACACAGTTCCTGTGCCCAACGAGTCTGGCTTCATGACAAGGTGAAGCTACAATACCGATCCACTTTAGCATTGAAGAGTCCATTTAGCATGCAAGAAATCTATCCTCAACTCAACTAAATAATCGAATTAAATATGTATTCCACGGTGGCAATATTCAGAGACCTGAAGAACAGAAAACAGTTATTCAAAGAGGGATGGATCTAAACTGAATATTTGTGATGTGTGTGTTTGTGAGTGGGCTGGTAGTGTGTATTCAATTCAGGATCTGGGCACTCTTGCTTAGCTTTTTCACTCACGTTTGGCACTCTACCAGTGTGGCTACAGCTCCTCCTATGGATATTTGCTGGTGAATGCAGACAAGAGTCTCACAGACTTTCTAGCCAGGGTGGCTTCAAACCACAATCTTCAGATCTCAGTCTTTTAAGTATCTAGGCTTACAGATATGAGCCACTGGGACCCAACTGTGGGAGAATTACTTCTCTGACCAGTTGACAACTTACCTTGGCACAGACGTTCTGATGCCTTATTCACAAACTAATAGGCCTATGGGGGAAAATCTCCATTGAAGAAGTCTCCTGTGTTTGTTGGCCAAAGGAAGCCATTTTTGTCATGAGACTCTCCCCTCTCCTGTATAGAGCCTCCCTGGGGAGACTTGTTTCCCCAGCTGCTTTAGCAAAAGATTTTCTCAGTAAATAGGGAAGTCATAGTGAAAGATAATTAGTCTTGAGGAAATAGTAGCTAGGTGATAGCTAGAGTTCTGCTTTGACTGGTTTAATCCTTTATTTACTATCAATAGTCTTTGTAGCAAAGCCCTTTGTAGTAGTGACATCCAACATCTGCAACTTTTGTATTGATATGGATATCATTCTGTATTAATTTTACTCTTGAAGTTGTGAATTGATTTCTAACCCTATATAAACCCTGGCCCTCCTGAAATAAAGTCTGCATTGGTCTACTCGCCTCTGGATTCCCCATTTCCTGACTACGGTTGCAGATACCTGGGTCCAACACCCAACCTCACCTGTCTCTGAAAGTACACTCCACGGTGTTTATCCAAGCTGGAGACTAGCCATCAGTGCATTTCACAGAATGTGCTGTCTGCTTCCTTCCCATCATCTTGCCTCTTAGACATAAGGAAGGCCAGACATAAGGACCACAGCTCACACAGGTAGTGAGTAGCAGCCTCAGGAAACAGACCAAAGCTCTCAGGCCCAAGCTATCACCTCTCTGCTTATCCAGAGGTTCCCAGACCTGACTTTGTGGTTCCTCAGGATTTCCTCCCAGGTTTCTCAGGAGCTGTCATGGAGAAGAGTTTCGTTAGGAGCCCAAAGCAGGCCCAAGGTGAAGTAGGAGGAGACCTGAACGTCAAAGTTACTGAGCTTGAAGCAGCAGAAGGGGCAGGGGAGGAAGGAGGCCAAGGCAAAGGAGGCCCCAAAGATCCACAGAGCCTGAGGACTGCGGCCCCCCAGCAAGCAATGTCTGGACAGCCTGCCTCCCCCCTCTCTAGATTCCCATGTCAGGAGGGGCAGAGCCCTGAGGCCCACCAACCCCAGGGAAGGATACCCTACTGTACCTAAATAACCATGAGAGACATAGCACACACACACATACACACAAACACGCGCACACACACACACAAATGCACACATGCGGGTACACAAAATCAGATGTGTCTGCTTTTCCATTAAAAAATTGTCTTTAAATACTTGTACAAGGGGCTTTCAGTTCCACACAGGTCATTTTAAAAAATAAGTCCACCAATATGTGAATTGCATAGGTCTCCCGTCTTTTTCCATACATACAAGGTTTTCCTATGTGCCTCATGAGCATCTCATGAACAACAGCACATCAAGCAAGGGGTGGGGTGGTGGTGATGCTTGTGATTTTTTCCTTTACAGAACAGATCTTAGGGTGGGGAGGAGATTCCTGTACCTGGCTATCCCCAGGAGATTTGCAATTCAGAAGAAGTAACAAACCACTGATCACCCCAGATAGCATTTCCTAAGCAGGAATAGGAGGCTCCATGAACGAGCATAAATAGCCATTTTCAAGAATCAAGAGTTCCCTGATTCTCCCCAGCGTCCAACACCTTCTGTTGTCCTGCGTTTTCTCGTGCCCCCCCACTTTCTCTAACCCCTATCTCTTTTGTGCACTCCTGATCCCGCAGATTTCTACTCACTTCTCATTTAGCACCAAGAACCATGTCATACTTTCACAGCCCTCTTTCCATACTAGGTTTCTAGTTCTCAACCGAACCCTAAGGACCTTTCCGTTAGCCCAAGTATTTCTCCAAACCCAGCCAGGGCTCCCCACTAGGAGGGACTTTGGTGGCCGTGGACAGCCTGGGGCCAGCATTGCTCTGAAGTTGGACTAAGATAGCTCTCTCATGGTCTCTGATCAATTGCTTTCCTGAAGCCAAGTGTGAGACACCCTTTGGATACTGTCAAGTCCAAGTTCTACTTGAGTGAAGGCCAATGTGTGCAGGTACCCATGGTGAAGTTTGAAGACCTTACCGTATCCTACCTGCGGGACAAGGCTCTGTCCTGCACTGTAGTGTGTCGGGAGCCGAGCTAGCAGCTAAGCTCATCCTGACCTCTGGCTGTGCCGATTTCGCCAGGATGTTGGGTGCCAAACTTGCAGCTAAATTCATTCTCTCCTCTGGCTGTGTTGTTATTGCCAAGACATGCTAGATGCAAGGACATTTGTTCACAGCCACTATCCGGAATTACTTTGCTATGTCCGCACCTTTCTATGTCCGCTGGAGTAGATTCCTATGTTAGTCAACCTTATCCTGTGTTTACTGTAATCAAATGTTGCGAACTTCAAAGCCTCTTTGTGTTCTTGAATTTTAACAACCCTATGCTATTCCCTGGTTCCAAAACTGCATATAAGCTGGGAGTTAAGAATAAACTTGGCTGCAGTCTTGAGTTTCAACCTTACGGCTGCAGACCTCCTGTACCCCCATCTTTTTCTCTTGTCTTTTTTCTCTTGCCTTATTTTTCCTTTTCCTTAATCCTTGCCTCCCTCATTCAGGATTCCCTTTCACTGCCAGCTAGCTCGGCAGTTGTGGCTCCCTAACAGGGACCTGGAAACCTGGGACGATGGCAGAGGACCCCGCTCAAGTAAGGACGTCCGATCACTTGGGAAGGAGAGCGGGGGAGAGAGAGTATCGTCGGGAGTGAGAAATTATGGGACACGGTAACATCCACACGCTATATGCGCAGACCCTCAAAGGCATGCTACATACCCGGGGTGTGAAAATTGGCCAAAGTCAGTTAGAACGTTTCTTTCATTTGTCGAGGAAGCATGCCCCTGGTTCCCGGAGGAAGGAACCATTAACTTAGAAACTTGGCAGAAAATTGGAAAAAAGGTTCAGGAACATTATGATGCAAATGGCCCTGAGAAAACCCCAGTGGATCTTTTACTTTCAGGAATCTGGTCCGAAATTGTTTGGATCCTAGACATGAACGGGTTAGATTCGATCAGTTGATCAGAGAAACTGAACAGGGGCCTGATGAGCATCACCAGCCCCCGGAGCTTATGCAGCTGCCAGGGAAGAGCTGAGAAAATTAGTACGATCTGAACCCACTGGGCTGGATATTAAGGAAGACTCAGATGGCTCAGACTCTGAGGAGAAATTATGCAATGGGCCTACTAAAGATAGATTGACCCATGTTGAGAAAATGTTGGAATCAGTTATAACCCTGTTGTTGCAGCTTCATCCGGGACAACAAACTCCTGTAAAGTTAGAGACTTGTGGGCCCCCGCCCACAATCTTGGCAGACTTTGATCCTTTCCCACCACCCCCACCACCTCATCGCCAGTACCATCTCAGCCTGCGCTGTTAAAGGCGTCTGGCCCTCCTAGTGGTGAACTCCTTTTTGGGACAAGTCCTAATCCTTCCCCTAAGCGTAGCACCCTGCAACTCTCCCTGGCGCAGGCTGCTCAAAGAGGGGAGGACATTTCTGGTTTTCATTTATTCCCTGTGAGGAGGAATGAGGATAACGAAAGAGTTCATCAGCCTTTGCCATTTAAACAAATAAGAGATCTAAAGAATGCTTGTACTCAATACGGCCCTACAGTGCCATTTACTCAAGTCATTCTTGATACCTTGGCTGCTAAAATTTTATTTCCAAATGATTGGAAACAGTTAGCTAAGGCTTGTCTTAGTGGAGGGTATTACTTATTGTGGAAGTCTGAATTTGTGGAACAGTGTCAGGCCACCGCAGATGCCAACAGGACAAATAATGTGCCTGCTTCATTTGCGGAGCTCGCTGGGGAGGGTGCTTATGCTGACACCCAGACCCAGTTAGATTACACCCCGGACGTTTATGGTCAGATAAGTGTTGCCACTAAACGTGCCTGGAGTAGACTCCCTAACTCTAGTAAGACTGAAGACCTTTCCAAAATTAGACAGGGACCAGATGAACCTTATCAAGATTTTGTCTCTGGATTATTGGAGGCAACAGGTCATCTGATCCAAAATGAGGATGCCGGCAAGGTTCTTGTATAACAATTGGCATATGAAAATGCTAATGCAGCTTGCCAAGCAGCCATCAGGCCTTTTAAGAGAAAGGCAGGAATAACTGACTGTCGGGATCTGAACAATCCCTTTCTCCCCGATCTCCCAAGGAGAATGGTGAATCCCAAAATCTATGAAAGAGCACTCGGCCTTGCCTTCCGCCGGCAGAAGGCCAAAGGCGTACTCTCATGGACTTGCGCTACATTGAGGAAAGGTTGCTGAAGCCTCCCCTCCCCCCAGTCCCCTCAAATGTTACCGGGGGCAGAAAGAAGGCATCAGGGACATGCAGCGGTGGTGGGATGCATCTCAAAAACTTTAATAGGGAAAGGCCCTTATATAGAGGCAATGGCGGGAAAGAAAGGGGGCTGGCCAAAGGTCCAGTCATAGGCTAAGGACCATGTCCATCAAGTGATATCACAAAACTTCCTCTGTGGCGGGACAACCCCATCATGGTGGCACACACGTTTTTGCCTCCCAGGGGCACAGGCTTTCTTTTCCGGTTGAGACCAGAAGGTGGGAGGGACTTCCTCCCACACTACCCCAGAGCTGGCGGGGAAGGGCAGCGTCTTGGGAGCTCTGTGCCCTTCCCCCTTCATGGCCGAAACTGAATCCCCAACATCTCCCCCCTTTTGATTTTTCAATGAGCAGGGGATGCTGTAAACACATGGGCTCTGTGGGCATAGGGCAAATGCTGACATAAGATCTGTGGGGCCCCTTCCACAAAACTGGGGTGAGGGGTAGGTAAGGGTCCATCCGTCTGGCTTTGTCCAGGAGTCGGAATCCTCAGCTGGTTTCTGCCAAGTGCAGGAAGATGCAAACATCAGCCCTCTTTTGTTGGTGAGGTAGAAGCTGAAACTGGCATTCCTGGCAGTTCACAGTAGCTGATCACTCAAACATAAGTGACTAGTAACATTCTTTTATATAAACATTGAAGCCAAGGTGCTAAACCTTTGTGTTTACTTTTTTAAACATTTCTATCATAAAACATTGGGGTTGAGTGTCAATACCCTCAGCTCCTATTTTCTTTCCACCGAGACTCCCCAAGTCTAGCAGCAGGGGGAGAGGAAAGGAAGAAGCATGGTGCAAAATTCCTTTAGTTTCTTTGTGTGACGCTGTAGGCAGTATTGCCACGGCAAAACATTGAGCCATGAGACGCTCAAGAAGGAATCTAGAAAGCAAACAAGGAAAGGAAGCTTGGTTGCCTCCTACCGTATGCACTCCTACTTTCCATATTTCCATGGGAGAGCAGAAGTCCAACATGGTCCTCCTTTTCCTGGAGAGAACAAGAAAACATTTCTCCAGAGCGGGTGCTCTGGGTTTAATTTTCCAATCTGGAAAAACACATATACAGTACTCCATCCCACACTGATTCGGGATGATTTAAAATTTCTTGATAATTAACATAAGCATAACCATCCTTAATTAATCCTGACTATCCTTAATTAATCCTGGGGAATACCCCCCCCTTTGTTTTTTAAAATTATGACACCGGCGGCCACCAGGCAGGGAGTATGGGTGGAGGGCTCTTCTTCTGTAGCTACTTCCTGCTGTCAAGAGGCGATGTAAATCAAGGGCCCCTGGTCAGCCTGGCACCATCCAGTGTGGCTGGCAAAAGTTCCCATCATTACCATGAGGATGGTCACTGGGGCCAGAGAGCGCTATGGTTTCCTCTAGCCCCTCCTGCATCTTGGGCATACCCAGAAGTTTTCAAGGCTGGTGCCTCCAGGGTTCAGGTCTGTGTTAGGGTGACGGCTATGAACGGCAAATTCCCAATTGGTGATCTCAGCAAGAGATGTTATTCTGTCAAAAGACACTTTTGAAAAGGTCAGGCAAAGTATTGACAAGTTCTCAGAGCTGGTTGGCATGAATGGCATAGAACACACCCTGGGCATAAGCCAGGAATTGTTCCTTTTGGAGCATAAACCCAATTGTAAAGTGAACAGGTAAGGAGAAATGACTGAAAGAAGTGTTCAATGATAGAAAACCGGTTTGGCATAGCCAGTCAGTGGCAAAAAAATAAATATATATATACACCTATATACAACTGGCAGAAAAGAAGAAAATGGACAGGAATTATCTCTCTCGATTTCCCGGCTCTGATCCTTTTTGAAAGGGTGAAACAAGGCAGCTCCCTTTAGGATAATATGGCACCATTCTCCTCTCACTCCACTCCACCTTTCCATCTCCTGGACTGGCTAAGTCCCAGGAATTTCAACGTTTGTGGCTGGAATTGCATTTTCCCATCTGCGTTTGAACTCGGGGCCTGAGCACTGTCCCTGAGCACTTTTGTTCAAGGCTAGTGTTCTACCACTTGAGTCACGGTGCTGCTTCAGCCTTTTGCTCGTTCTCTGTGGTTGAGCTCTCAATCTGGCTCCTTGCTGTTTAACTGGGAGGTGGGATTTTAGAGAGATTTTTCTTTCGCCCGGGCTGGCTTTGAACTTTATCCAGGGAGTCTTAGTCATACATGCCCTTTTTTGTCTCCAATTGAGCAACAAGGAAAAAACAACAGAGATAATCCATTTGTAACTCGTTGAGAACTGACCAAAAACTGCTTGTTAAGGTTTTGCTATAACACTTAGAGAACATGAGATTTATATGCCATCAACTTGAATCACGCCATTTAATCCCACTGGCAAGTGAAAGAGAACACAGATAAATGACAACCAAGGGCAAAGGGTTAAAGCAGTGTGGAATCCTCAGTCCCGGCAGTGGCTGTGTCCCTCATCCCAATTTGGCAAGTTCCATGCCATGCGATGGAGAAATCTAGGCAAGGCTGCAGTGGCATCTCTGGATAGACTGTCACATCTCGCTCTGGGTTGCCTGCAAAATTTCTATATAGATTGGTTAGGGTGTTTAAAAATTTTTTTCCAGCATTTCTGGCTCTGGTATATTGATGCCCTTCTGGTTTAAGCAGGGTGAAAAGACTTTCTTAATCACAAAATTTACCTGGCTAGCTCTGTGGCCACTAACATAACTATGGTGATTTAACCTGGAGTAACTGTTAGGATGGGACTATTCACATCCTCACAAGGCTCATAAATCATTCGAGCAGCTTCCAATGCGAGAGAGAGCAAAGGATCGTTAGTAGTGAAACCAGGCAGTTTGGGAACAGACTGTGGTGGCAGCTTCCTGTACCCACGGGCTGCCACCATCCATGCGTCTAGCACATCTGTCCACCTGTATCCTATAAAGCAATATATTAATCCTGGGTCAGGAAAGTTGAGGTTAATAGTCACATTTGTATGAGGCAATCCCAATTCCTTGATCTTGAGAGTTTATGAGAACACAGGAGAGAAAAATGGGAAGGTAAAATCTTAATTTATGCCAAAGAGTTGTTAAGACTAGATGCACACTTAACTTTTAACACACTGAATATAAAATAACACACCGGTTTTATACCATTGTACTTTTACCACATGTTTCATATTTGAACCTTATGGAATTTTTAATAGACAGCTTGGTTTGCATCGAACATTGGGCTGAAAACCTATTGTTATGATTTTAAATCTTACCAACAAGCACACACACACGCACACACACACACACACACACACACACACACACACAAATACCTGAGTGCTCTTAAAATTGCTTTGATTGGCCATTTAAATTTTCTGGAATTCCAGCGGCAAATGGTATTAATTTGCCCATAATAGAACCACGTGGTTGAATAAAAAAACAAAAAGGAAACCTCTGTTAATTACACACTCCCAACATGACAATTTTTAAATCACCTACAGTGGACAAACAAACCCTTTTATCCATCTAGAAAAACTCCAATTGATTTTGTATCTTTGAACTGGTAAACATGGAAGTTAAATCAAATTACCTATTGCCATATCAAAACTTTGTTTTTCCCTTTAATATTTTGTTTTGGTTCCCAATTTGAAGCTTTCCCTGGCTTTAACCCCACCTGCAGCCATAAGTTCGACACAGAGAGAAAACATGTAGGCAAGCAGGAAGGGTGCTATCCCCTCCCATCAGTTATCACAATCGCTGGAGGCTTGTTAAGTCCAAGTCCCACCCAGCCCAGGGGAGTCTGGCACGCCCCTCACCTGGGGGGAATGGGTGGGATCCCGCCTTCAAGATGGAGGACTCCATTGTGCTGTGTTAAGTCAGAGAAATCAGGATTCAACCAACTCACCCGAATTTCTGAGCTTAACGACCATCAACTCTTGTTCCCTTAGAGGTGGTGGGGGGGAGGAAGGCAGGCACAAAGCAGTTTCCACCCAAAACCACGGTCACGGGGCTGCAGCAGGTCCAGCCACTCGGGGCTGCTGCCGCCCGTGCACCCCAACAGGGGCGCCGGCCCATGGCCCCGCAGAACCTAAACTGCACTCAGCGCCCAGCCCGCAACATGACTTCCCAGAGCTGCTACCCAGGGGCGAAGCCCCACTCAAAGCTGCCCACTGTGTCCCTTGACCAGCTAGGGAAAACTTAACATTAACCCCTTTAACATTAACTCCTCTTTTTTTTGTTTGGTTTTAACTCCATTTGCAGGCTGGGGCCGCAGGCGGGCTGCTGGCTCCGCCCAGCCGCTGTAAGCACCTCAGCCTGGCCAAAAGGCAGCTCTCTCCCGAAAGCTTTGCCGCCGCCATGCCACGGCTTCCCATGTGGCAGAACCACGCTTCCGCACTAGAGGCCCGGTGCCGCCCGAGGCCACGCGGGCCCCAGCGCCCACAGCTCACAAACCCAGGGCCACGTGGAGCCCAGACTGTACTCCGCGCTCAGCCCGCCACATGACTCCCGCCAGCGCTGCCCGCAGCTGGCGAGAACGCCAAACCGCTCCGGTGCTCGGCCGCCCGCTGTGGGGCCAAGCCGTCTGGCCCGGGGCACGCAGAGCAGGACCGACCCCGCTGCTCCACTGACATGTTTCCACGGGAGGCGCACCCCGCTCCATCCCCAGCCTGCACCAAATCGCTACGGCAGGGCAATTCTCTCTGGCGCTGCGTCCCGCGAGCCCGTGCCTGGCCTGTCTTGTCTCCATGCTTCTGCCCCATCTGGATGGGCAGGACCCTCCTCTAAAAACCTACTTAGCACAATCTGTGGGGATATTATACCCCGAAATTCCCGGCCATGTGATCCACCCCGCAATCGGGAGCCAGATGTCGGGATCTGAACGATCCCTTTCTCCCCGATCTACCGGGGAGAATGATGAACCCCAAAATCTATGAAAGAGCACTAGGCCTTGCCTTCCGCCAGCAGAAGGCCAAAGGCGACTCTCATGGACTTGCGCTAAGTTGAGGAAAGGTTGCTGAAGCCTCCCCTCCCCCCAGTCCCCTCACATGTTACTGGGGGCAGAAAGAAGGCATCAGGGACACGCTGCGGTGGTGGGATGCATCTCAAAAACTTTAATAGGGAAAGGCCCTTATATAGAGGCAATGGCGGGAAAGAAAGGGGGCTGGCCAAAGGTCCAGTCATAGGCTAAGGACCATGTCCATCAAGTGATATCACAAAACTTCCTTTGTGGGCGGGACAACCCCATCATGGTGGCACGTACGTGTTCGCCTCCCAGGGGCACAGGCTTTCTTTTCCGGTTGAGACCAGAAGGTGGGAGGGACTTCCTCCCACACTACCCCAGAGCTGGTGGGGAAGGGCAGCGTCTTGGGAGCTCTGTGCCCTTCCCCCTTCATGGCTGAAACTGAATCCCCAACAACTGACTATCTTCGGCTTTGTGCAAACATTGGTCCAGCCTATATGCAGGGCCTCACGCTGGCTGCAGCGCTCCAAGGGCAGACTGTAATTCAGTTCTTACGCACCCCCTGTACAGGGGGGAAAGGAGGGGGACATCTGCGCACTGCTGATCCTCCCGGCAGCTGTTTTTCCTGCGGACAAATGGGTCACTTAATAGCTCACTGCCCTAATCAGAAAATGAGAGCTATGCCTGGAACTTGTCCTCGTTGTAGAAAGGGGAAGCATTGGGCTAAGAATTGCAGATCTACTTTCAATGACTCTGGCCGCCCGATTTCGGGAAACTGGCAGAGGGGCCACCCCTGGCCCCACAGAAAAATTTTGGGGCGGCTCCTTCCTTCCTCCAACCTCAGGCCTATCCCCCAACAACCCACAACTACAATCAGTTTCCAGTCTCCTCCGAGCAACGCCAGGGAGTGCAGGACTCGACCTCTGTTCCTTCACCAGCACAGTACTGACTCCAGAAATGGGAGTCCAGGCCCTCCCTACAGGTCTCATTGGCTCTCTTCCAAGGGAATCTGTTGGCTTACTGTTAGGCTGCAGCAGCTCTGCACTGAAGGGCCTGCATATTATTCCAGGAGTGATAGATCAGGACTATACTGGAGAACTAAAAATCATGGCTTCAGCGCGTGATAGTGTTAGCTCTATCCCTGCAGGACAAAGAATTTCCCAGCTCATCCTTGTTCCTTTAATTTCAGTTGGTGCCTCAGCCACTACGAACCCTAGGGGAGAAAGGACTTTTGGGTCTTCAGGCATATTTTGGGTTCAAAACATAAAACGGGAACGGCCTGAGCTTACAATTAATATACAAGAAAAGCCCTTTTGAGGTCTATTAGATACAGGGGCAGATGTGTCTGTGATAGCCTGCCAGGCTCGGGTCGCCTCCCCTGGTGCGGGGATCCAGGCTCTGCTCTGCTCTAACAGCTCCCTTTCTCACCCTCTCCCCTGGTCACCCGACCCGCAGGTGAGGCCAGAGTGGAGTGGGGGGCTCAGGAAAGACCTCAGGTGCACGGGGCCGTACAAGATCGCTTTACGCCACTCCTTACTCGTGAAGAAAGCCAGGCGTGCGGGGATCTCAGAGACACTTCAAGAACAAATCTGATTTAATAAGGGAGGGGCTAGAGCTGATATAGTAGAAGGTGACGAGAGAAGGGGTCATCGACCAGAGAGCTGGCTATAGGCTGGCGAGCTTGTCATAGGACCCCCTCATGAGCTAATGCCACTTGGATAGTGCCAGGCCAGGGGCGAAAACCCGTGAGACTGGGGTGCACATGGGCTGGCGAGAAAGGTGGAGGCTGTTCGCAAAGGCAGTTCTTCTGGTTCCGGACCCAGAGAATTGTGGCCTGCTTCCGCATTTCCCAGGGCTGAGGGAGGGGCGGCGTCCTGGGCGCGCTCTCCATTGCCCTTCCCCCTCAAGGCCAAAGGGAGTGCCTAGCTGCTACCAGCATGCAGAGCCTTGTCCCATGCCACGTGGCAGAGCGCCCTCTAGTGGCTGGAGCAGGCGCGCTGCCCCTGGCCAGCACTGCAATGGCAGCTTCAAGGTGGAAGCTGCTGACAGAAAAATACCTGGATCTGCCACTGCTCCTCCTTGCAGCAGTGAATTTTAGGGGCGGGGCAGTTTCTGGGCTCAGACAGAGAAGACCTGGGTCAGGGCGCCTCACCTTCGCCCATGTGGCTCTGAGAGAATCCCTTCTGCCTGTGCATATCAGACTGCACAAGCAGCCAGCTGGTGGAGGGAGGAAGAGCAAGGAGACAGGCCAGTGGGTGACACCTGGCACAGGGGTGTCCCCTGGGGGTCCTCGGGCCAGCTGCCTCCTCCTGCACCCCTGGCTGTCATCAGTAACACTCTTGCGTCCCCACAGGTGGTGCACCGCGCTCTGCTTGATGTGGCAGAGAAAGGCACTGAAACCGCGGCCGCCACCGGAGTGAAAGCCGTACCTTGGTGTGGAAGGCTGAACCCAACAATTCTATGATTCGACAGGCCTTTTCTGATGAAATCTACGACACAAACAGTGACACCATTCTCTTTCTAGCCAAAGTGGCCAACCCCAGTCAGTCACACAGCTCCTAACTGAGCTGTGGGCTTTCACTGAGGAACAGGGTTACACATCCAACACGCAGGCCTGTGAGTGCAGCCCACGCTGCATGAGCCCAGTGGCCAGGGTCACATTGGGGAGGTGGCAGTGACTCTGTGACAACCACATGGCTGTACCTGGGGCTCTGGCCACAGTAAACCCTCACCCTGGGCCTGGACACAGTTCCTGTGCCCTCTATCCTGACCCCCTTGTTCTCTGTGTCTGTCTGCCTCTCCCACAAAGCCACCCCACCACCACCACGGGAGCAGCTCAGTCCCAACCCAAGCTCTGGTCCTTTCTGCCTTCAGATTGAACAGCCTGGTCGGGTCCACATGAGCACAAAGTCAAATCCACCTGCATATCAGGACCAGCAGTGACACCGGAATCTGATGCTCTAAACCCCTTCCGAACTCTGGGGCAACCTGGTGCCTTGATGTGAGTTCAGTCTTTCCCCTCCAGTTCCCCAGGTTTTGTCACCCATGTCCTCCTGCTGGGGCTCTAGAACCCCTGGATCTCTCATTCCTGCGGCTGCTGAGGACCAGATTTCAGGACACCCCCTTTAGTCCACCACTCCACCCCAGCTCCTCCTGCTGGTTGCCAGTGGCTATTTCTGGGTTCATAGAAGGACTGCACCTGAGTAATGCCCTTTGACCTCGGCACTGGGACACACAGGGGAGCCTAGGAGCAATGAGCACACATCTGGGCGTTGACAGGTGTGGCCTCCATACAAAACAGTGGTCCTCATCTCTCATCATGCAGTAGTACTAGAAATCCTCCTCCAGCCAACTGGAGATGACTCATTGAGACGCTGTGATGGGCTCTGACCTAGAAGTTATTACTAATCCACTCACAGCTGAGGAAATGGCAGCACAGAGACACCTGCACTATCCCCAAGGCCATGTAGTTAGTCGTTATAACAGTTGGAGTTATCACAACCTGAGGGAGAATGGTGGAGCAATATGGAAACAATGGGGTTCTGTTCCTGAAGACTGAGGGGTAGCAGTGTTACTTAAGTTTTGGAGGCCAGCAAAAAGAGAAAGAGACACATGAGCTGTCCTGGTGGGTGTCTTCTTTTTCTGTTGAATTCCACCCTGCCCCCAGCCTGTGGCAGAGTGTCCCCACATTCAGGTTGCCCCCCCCCAACTCCTCTCTGGAAACACCATCACAGACAAACTCAAAACTGTGCTTTTCTTTTTCTTCCTCAATGCAACCAAGCTGACTGCCAAATAAAAGATCACGGAATTTAAACATGCAGAAGGTCGAGCTGGTTCTATGTGTTCGTCAGGATGTGCTCCAAGCTGATACGAGCTCACACAGGGTGCTGGATATTACAATGTTTTCCATGCCTACTGGACATGGCTCTAGTGCCTAGTGGGCATGGTTCCAATGCCTAGTGGGCATTTCTCTAGAGCCTAGTTGGCCTGCCATTAATCCCCACACGAGGGGCTCAGTAAAGCCCATCTTCTGAGTTATACGGAGGAGATGAGTTGTTGGTGCTGAGTCCCCCTGGCTTGGAGGACACACTCCATTCTTCCTTTTGGGGGGTGCTCAGGGCTGCCCAGGCTGAGGGCTTTTGTGTTGCCCAGGTGGCCACAATGATTCCCCCACAGATGTGAAGCCTCTCCTCGTTCAGGTTATCCAGCCCTGCACTCCCCCAAGGACCTCCGGCTATGGCTTCAGGTTTGGGGCCATTCCAACCTCTTCCTGTGAATCAAAATTTTCCAGTGTCCTGGGCCTCGGAGATGACTACAGTCTCTCAATGTCGCATTGCTCTTATCCCCACTCAAAGAACTTGCTCTCCTGGGTGTCTCCTCTGTGTCTCTTGTCCAGCCATGCCCTGGAACTCCCACCCCAACCCTGGAAAAGGATCTCCCTCAATCCACTGTGAGCTCAGACACAGTGACCAGAGCAGGTGGGACCCCTGTGGTCATCTGACCTTCTGTCTTCTGTCCCTTGAGCCCCACCTTCCTGCCGCTAGGAGCCTCTGGCCAGCCAGTCCGTTCTCCAGCCCTCAAGAAGTTCCCAACAGGAGTGGGATTTGTGGCCCAGTTGGTGGAGTGCTAGCCAGGGAGTGAAAGCGTCAGATACCAAGTTTGTGTCCAGGTCTCACACCTGAAACACAAGAAAATAACAGAAATAACCGACCCACTGCAGTTGGAGTGGTGGTTCACTGGGGGAATGTGAGGTTCTGCTTTGGGGAGCCCCTCTGGAGGCCCCTGTGGTTGACGGAGGCCTGAATCACAAAGTCCCCCCAGCCCTTCTGGTCCTGGGAGGTGGACGATGTCACAGAAGATCACCAGACATGCCCCTCCCCCCTCCTCCACCTCCAAAGGAATCCTTGCAAACAGAGAAGCACAGTGCATAGGATCACGACACCCAGGCCGCAGGTCCTCGTCGTCCCCAAGGCCCTGTGGTGGGCTGCCACAGAAGAGGCCCAGGCTCTGAGCTGGCTGCATCCAGCCTCCCCTCCACCGGGTGACCTCAGCAGGGAACTGAAGCCCAGGGGCTGCTGTGTCAGCCATGCTGGGCCCAGGTCAGCCAGGAGTGGGCTGACCTGGCACAGCGGATTTGCACAACGAGGAGAAACGGGGACTCGCATCTAGTAAGACATCTGCCCAGGGTTAGTGTTATCACATAGTTTTGCTGTCTTCTAAAATCTTCAAATATCGCTTCTGATATAACGAGCCAAGGAAAGGGCAGTGTACATGGCTGTCATGAACTGCCAGAAAAGAAACAACCCAACACCACAGCTTGGGAGAATAAACACTTATTGTCTCACAGCGTCAGGAATCCAAGAGGGGCTGAGCCTGTTGGTTCTTGCTCAGGATGTCTCTTCTGTGTCCTTCTTACATTATTGGCCACGACCAAAGTTTCCCCATTCAACCTCACTCGTGTGACTATTGGTGGGAAGTCTCTGAGGGCCTAATCAGGGGGCTAAGGATCAAACATGACTTCCAAGGAAAGGAGGGTGGAGGGGTGGGGGAGAACAGAGAGAGAGAGAGAAAGAGAGAGAGAGAGAGAGAGAGAGAGAGAGAGAGAGAGCAAAGCAAATGACTGTGAAAGAGACAACACAAAGAGTGTCTGTCTTTATAATTCAGTCCTAAAAATTATTCCTCTATTCTTCCTGTCATACTCTTTGCATTACTAAAAGCCATTCAGGAAGTCCAAACACAATGCAAAGGAGCCTCTTCTGAAGGAAGGAGTAGCAGAGAACTTATGGACCTATCAATAAAATGAATCCAGTTTCAAAGCTTAGTAACCCATGAGAGACACAGCCCTCATTTGAAGAAATGATTGGCAGCTGGGTACTGGTGGCTCCCCCTGTAATCCTAGCAACTCAGGAGGCTGAGATCTGAGGACCACTGTTCCAAGTCAGCCAGCTAGGAAAGTCTGTGAGAATCTTACCTCCAAGTTAGCCACCAGGAAGCTAGAAGTGGGGCCGTGGCTCAGAGTGCTAGAATGCTAACCTTGAGCAAAAGATCTAAGGAGCAATGCCCAGGCCCCAGGTTCAAGTCCCACAACTGACAAAAAGTAAAAAATAAAAAGAAGTAAATGATTGAATGGTGCTGAGAATCTCAGCCCTCAGGAGGCTGAGCAAGAGGATCCTAAGAAACATAGTAGAATCCTGTGTGAGAAACAAAACAAGAAGATTGGATAGATGAACTAATCCACTTAAACTGGTGAGAATACAGGGCTGTGGAAAGGATGAAAGAGTGCGAGGAAAAGGAAATCCAAAGGAAGAGAAATGGGTGTTCTCCGTTCTCTTCCTTTCGCTATTACATGATTCTTCTTCAGATTGATGGAGGGAGTGGATGGATCTGACCTAAGAAAACCAGCAATTTGGGAGCAGGGCCTAACATCTCCTTTTATAAGTGGAGGAGCTGGCTCTGGAGAGTTCTAGATGCTGCCTTAAATGGCCTGTGCTTTGCTTTTCTGCAATTTTCCTTCCTTTCTCTCAGGAGAGCACTGAGCCACACAGCACTCTATATACGAGGAGCCTGCAGAATCCACAGGGATGGCAGAGAAATGAGACAGAAGGAACCTGGCTCCAGGACAAGGTGAGGCTACAATACCAATCCACTTCAGCATGCAAGAGTCTCTGAGTTCCATCCACAATTCAACTAAATAATGTAGTTAAATATGTATTCAACGGTGGCAATATTCAGAGACCTGAAGAACATAAAACAGTTATTCAAAGAGGGATGGATCTAAACCGAATGCTTGTGATATGTGTGTTTGTGAGTGGGGTGGTAGTGTGTATTCAATTGAGGATCTACAAAGTGGTTTAAATTCAACAAGTCTGATTATGAGTACAGTTTATCTTGATCAATGTCACCCCTTCCACCATTCTGGTTGTGATTGTTGTTTTAAGAAAACAGTACTAGGTGGGGGTGGGGGAGGAGGATCCTTTAACTGGATATCCCAGTAGATTTCCTAAACCCAGGTTACAAGAAGTGATCATCTGGCATTTTCCAATCAGAACAAGGCATCGATTGTCCCAGCCAGCATTTCCTAAGCAGGAGGAGGACGTCTTCACAAGCATAAATAGCCATTAGGGATCAGTCCAGAAACCCCTGCACTGCGGCTGTGTGACCATCTGGCTCTGGACAGCAGCTCCGGGCAGGCAATGCTGAGGTTTGTCCCTGGGAGTGAAGGCCCCGTGGCTGCTGGGTGGCACTGGCTGTGGTCTGGAACCCAGGACTTGTGGAGGGTGGGGGTCTAGGCACCTAGCCCAGGGCTGCAGGGTGGGAGTCGGGACAGTTGTGGGACGTGGTTGGAGAGGGTCGGTCCAGATAGATGTGTGCACACCTGCAGAGGGGGCAGGGCGGGATGATGGCACCTGTGGGCTCTGTGTGCATCACTGGAAGGAGAGAGGAGCTGCCATGACCCGGCCTGGGACTGGAGCCTCTGTCAGGAGGGGGATTGTGGAAATGGGCCACTGGGCAGACTTCGAAAGGCCCACAGTGGGTTGGGGGATCCCATGGGAAGTCGTCTGTGGGGTGGGGTCCCAGTTCTCACCAGACTTTCCGATCAGCCATAAACAGAGACAGACAGACAGACAGACAGAGAGACAGAGACAGAGACAGAGACAGAGTACTCACCAATAGAGCCAGATCTCCAGTGTGGAGAACTGAAATGAACCGAGGGGAAATAGTGTTGTTGAACCTATTCCTAAAGCAGTGGTTGCCACAGAGAGGAAACAAACACTAGAGACAACCAGGTCACCACTGTCCCCGGGGTTCTAGAAAGGACTTCCAGGAAACCAGGCCCTTCACCCCTGCTCCTCTTCCTTTTTTCCTCTTCCCCCCTTCTCTATCTCTCCCGCAATCTAACTCTCTCTCCCTCTTCCTCTCTCCCTCCTCTTCTCTCCTTTTCCCCTTTCCCCATCTCCTCTCTAATTGCTCCTCCCTTCTCCTCTCCACTTCTCCCTCTCCCTCATTCCTCCTTGGCCCTTCCTCCTCTTTCTCCCTCAACTTTCTCCTCACGCCCTCCTTCCTCTCTCTTCCTGCTCCCTGTCTCCTCATCTCCTTCCTTTCCCCTCCTCCCTTCTCCTCTGAAGGCCAGGACAGAGCTGGCAGAGGCTGACAGGGAGGAACTCTGTTGCTAGTGACAGGCTTTGCACTCGGGTCTCTTGTGCACAGCTCCAGTCTCATGTGGAAGGAAGCTACTCTAGGGGAAGCCTCGGGGAGCCAGCCACCTGCATCACTTGTGTCACCTGAGCACAGGACATGCTGCAGGAAGGGGGGATCCAAAGCCCTGGGGGACTGTCTGATCCTTCCCCCCACACCTGCGCTGTGCTTTCTCCTCACCTGAAGGCCTTTCCAGCTTAAAGGTGGAAAAAATGACCACGCCCAAACCTGGAGGGCTGGAAAGAATATTCCACAGCCACTGGGTGTTTTAATGCCAACTGCAAATCAATACACATTTCCAGAACTATCAGAGCGCCAGGTCTAGCCTAAGCATGCGTGTGTGCTGCCCTCTAATAATCTGCACTACATTTAGGCGCTGGCCTGGCCTGGCCTAGGCCCTGCCATTCACGGAGAGCCCGGCAAGTGTGCAGTGTTCTCGGACTGCTCTGAAGACAGGGAAAGGACAAAGAAAAACAGCTTCCTCCTTTCTAATCTTTTCCCTTGACTCTGCCTGCCAGATTCTTCCACTAGACACCACACACAGGCACAAAACACGCGCTTGCACATGCAATCAAGCGCACGCCCGAACACACACACACACAGTAGCAATGATATCATTTTGATCCTTGGTAGAAAGAAACACAAGACCTGTTGACTAGCCACATCAGCACCTTCCAGAACCTTCCCTGGGAGATCACACAGCCAACAGAGGGTAGAGGGTCACAATGCAGGCGGTAGGAGATGGCGGCTGAGGGCACCAGCTGCTCCTCCCAGGCTTGAAGGCTTCTCTCTTTCCAGAATGAAGAGAATGGCGCTGGCTCTGGTTCTGGGGCTCTTGGTGGCTGTGTGCTGCCACCCCGGTGGCACAGTGGATGAGGAGAGCCCAGTCCAGGAGGAGCAGGACAAGGCTATGCAGGCGGACAGGCGCAGAAGCTTTGTCCCTAGCAACACCCGATTTGCCTTGAACCTCTACAAGCGGATGCTGGAAATAAATACTGATGATAACATCATCTTCTCCCCCGTGAGCATCTCCACCAGCGTGGCCTTGCTCAGCCTGGGGGCCCAAGGAACCACCCTGGCAGAGACCATGAAAGGCCTGAAGTTCAGCCCCACAGAGATCAGTGTGGAAGAAATCCACCGGTGCTTCCAGCACCTCGTGCGCACACTCAACCAGCCCCGTGAGCAGCTGCAGCTCAGCATGGGCAACGCCATGTTCATCCGAGAGCAGCTGGAGGTGCTGGCCTCGTTCGTGGACGACGCGCGCGCCCTGTACGCAGCCCAGGTTGTCCCCACCGACTTCGAGCAGCCGGCAGCCGCTGAGCAGCTCATCAATGACTTCGTCAGCAATGAGACCCACGGGAAGATCTCAGAGCTGATCAGCAACCTGGACCAGAACACGGCCCTGATTCTGGTGAATTACATCTTCTTGAAAGGTGAGCGCCTGTGCTGGGGTCCGGAGGAAACAGAGTTCTGAGCTCTCAGGGTGATCCGTGTGCCCTGGACAGGAAGTGCTGGGGTTGGGGTGACACAGGCCCCAGGCTCCACCCACACTTTAGCTGTCTTCATGGTGGTCGTGGTGCCTGGCTGCAGCATTGAGTCACCTCACTAACCAAGACTCTAATCTAAATTTTCCCAGACCAGAACAGGCACCAGCCCTCCTTGTAAATCCCTACAACTGGGTGAGATCCATACCCTTTCCAAGAGTGTCCACTAACAGGGCAAGCCTGGATGCCCCTGCCTGCGCATGCCGGAACGGGCGTGTCTCTGCTGGGGAGACAGCTATGTCTCTGGAAGGGATCCAGGCCCATAGGAAGCCTGGCCACCCTGAAGTTCTACAACCTGGCGCTTCTCTGGCAGGGCCCCACCTGGGGAAGAGCCTCTGGGAGGAGCAGACTCCATGTTCTGTGCACCCTGGATTCTGATCACACTGACAGCAACCCAGCAATGCCCACCTCAACCGCCTGGGGGTGCAGTGCAAACTTCAGCCTGAAGGACAGTGCCTGTGACCCAGTTCTGGGGGAGGAGGACTGACGGGGGAGGAGGGAGAAAGCAGAGGGCTGAGCCTGCCATGCTGCAGGCCCACAGGTGGTGGTGACAAGAGCCCATTCTGAGACCCCAGGAGCAACACCCATGTGATTTCCCCGGATCATGAAGCCATGTGGAGAGCCCAGAGGCTGAGATGGAAACCCAACCGCACTGTGCCATGGCTGGCGTTGGGTCTGAGGCTGAACTGGGGATGGCCCAGAGCAGAAAGATGGGAGGGTCTTAGGTTACAGACAGGAAACCCAGCCAGTCATAGAGAGCACAGTGCAGAGGGAGCAGGGCTGGAGTTAGGAGAGGACAGGCCTGGCTGGGCCCACAGCCGCCTGGAATAGAATGGCCCTGAGACCACAGGGAACTCCCGGGGTTTCGTTACTGTCCCTGCACCAAGTTACAGGTAGAGCTCAGTCTCTCTTTCTGCTCTCACCAAAAGCCACAAGCCACAGGCAGGGGAATAGAAAATTAAGGCATGTGTGCGGGGACTGAGGGGTGTTGTTGTAGGTTCACATCCTGTTGTGTCTGGGACTCATAATTACTTACTTCATTTTTAAGAACTAAGGGTTCCCTGCTTGTCCCAGCCTCCAGCACCTTCTGCTGTCCTGCCTCCTCCCCTGCCCCCCCCCACTTTCTAACCCCCATCCCTTTCTCCTAATCCCAGAGATTTGTACTGACTTCCATTTAGCACCAGTACCATGTCATATTTTCACAACCCTCTTTCTTTTTTTTTCACTAATAGATCTACATTTTTCATAACAATGTACTTCAAGAAAGGCAAGGGCTGGGGATATGGCTTAGTGGCAAGAGTGCTTGCCTTGTATACATGAAGCCCTGGGTTGGATTCCTCAGCACCACATATATACAAAATGGCCAGAAGTGGCGCTGTGGCTACAGTGGCAGAGTGCTAGCCTTGAGCAAAAAGAAGCCAGTGATAGTGCTCAGGCCCTGAGTCCAAGCCCCAGGACTGGCCAAAAACAAAAACAAAACAAACAAACAAACAAAAAAACCCAGAAATATTTCTAAAAAAAAAAAAGAAAGGCAATAAGGAGTAATCATAAAAACCCATTTTACTTTATAATGGTTATAGGGTACAAATAACTCCAGAGTCTTAACCCCTATTTAAAATATGAACAGAGGATTAATTCATTAATGCCAACTACAAATCCAATATTTTAAACCCATATGAGGCTATTTGCTTTTCTAGTCAGGAAGAGTTAGGCTGATTTAAGATTGACACACAGCACAATTTTATTTGACAATCACAGTAACCATTTGGTGCTCGGAATAGGGATGGCCAAATATCCATGGCTTAGTGAGAGAAATTCAGAGCTAACAGAAGTAACCTTTCTATCTTCTGCTCTGTGTTCAGGTACAAATGTAGACTTTATTCCGCATTCACTGAATGTTAGCTGCTGAAATCCACAGAACACAAAGAATACTGCCTGTCGTATAATTCCAATGTTCACACAGGGAAAAAATTATCCTGGCTATCAAGGCTGTTATTGGTAATAATAAATACTTTCAATTCTCTATAAGCCCTTTAACATACTTTGTGAAGTTTTGTCTTTTTAATGCTACCTTTACATGAGTACAATAAAACCCAAAATCTCTAATTATGGATCATAGCATGAAGATGCTTACTAAATGTGAATACTACTTATTGTTCTAAGTGTTTAGAATTATCTGTAAAAACCTATATTCCTTTTAATACCACATGGACCAGAATAGCTTACTTTATTAAACTCTCATGACAGAATTAGATAATATATTTTTCTCACGTTAACTTCTTAGATAATTTATGGCCTTAGAACTTCTTATTTATTACCATGTTGTTAAAATTTTCATAAACTAGTCTTCTAATTCCAAACCCTCAAACCAACATTATTCTTAACCCTGCTCCTTGATGACAGCTGGCAAACTTTGTGGTGATTTTGTGCAAAGGCTTTGTGGATTGAATTTAGTCTCTGTTACAACTTCTGCCACTGTAGTGGGAAAGCATCCATAGACAGGTATTGACAAACAAAGGAGCAGTCTGTCAGATTTGGACTGTGGCGCAGAGCTGGCTGGCCTTGCCTTAGAAGAACAGACCTGCATAGATGAGTCAAGAAAGTGGTCTCTAGTTTTGCTGACTGACTCAATTTAGCAGTTAGTCACTTAACATTTTGGCGTTGAACACTTTAAAAATTTAGCCAACTCTGTATTTAGTCAAGACACTACTATCAAAAGTTCATGTTACCATGCTTTTCACTGGGGATAACTTATCCTTACTTAAGAACCTGATTGTTATTAAGGGATATGATTTAAATTAATAAATGATTCCAAACAGTTTAATATCCAATTTGAATTTTTAAAAAAACTTAATGGAAAACATAACAGAATCAAAATCATTAAAACAAGTACACTCACTACCCATTCCAGTAAATCATTTCAGTCATACCGACTATAGGATATGAAAAATACATTCAGAAGTGTAATTACTTTTAAATGCACTACCACCACGTTGGTCAATACTGTACATTTATGTATATATTCTATATTGGAAGCAGAAAATCTTTCTAAAAACATTATCTCCTTAAAAATCTTGGGGTGCATATTAGAGCCACAGGCAATATCTGCCATATAAAATTGCAGTACAGGCCTTTCGAATTTGGCATTTCACTGATACATTACCATGACCGCAATATATAACTGTAGAGTGCCTAGACATTCCAGTAAGAACCACTATTTTCTTTAGTGTAGAATGATGAGTACATCTTCCACAAGGGGCAGTGAGGTCTAATTCTAGAGGGTATGTCTTGACATAATTTCCAAATTGTACAATAACACAAACAACTTTGTTAAGACCATGTTATATTTGCTGATTAATGGACAAAAGGCAATGTAATTTATTTTCAAGTATTTTCTTGAACGTCTGTGCTCATAAAAAACACGAAAAGTTGGAAAGACTGTTAAATCACTGAAACTTAAAATATATCTTACACCATCTTGTTTGTACAAAAATACAAGTGAAATAGAAACATAAAGCAATCATGATAATTGTATGCAAATCTGTTTTATGTGATCTTTAGTTACACATAAAAGTTTCTCAGTTCTGTTATTTGTGAAAAGATCAATACCAGATTGGGTTACTACCTATTGGCAAAGGGCCCTAAAAAGCTCACTTTAGCATTAATCTTTTACATGGTTATGTGTATTTCTGATTCTGAGATCACTTAGACACTGGCAAAAAAGGGTCAGTATGTCCATAAACCAACAAATAATTTGGCTAAAATGTATCATAAAACACAACGAACTCCCACATAGCTATACAATAAACATTACGCATTACATACACACAGGTCTATAAGGCATGTTTACACATGCCCACACACATGCACAACCAGGCCTAAGGCAAAGCCTAATGAGGTGCTGCTTCCAGTTCCACATTCAGCTGTGCATATTTTCTGACTTCATCAAAGGAGTAGCTTTTTGTCACCTTCCCGTTCTTGAAAACTGTATGGAGAAAATCGTGACCATATTCTTCTAGGTCTCCTTTTCCTACCTCTAGTGTAACAAAATTGCCAGCTGGTGTCCTATGTAAAGATAATGGGCCCTTTTTGTACCTTTTGTTGGGATCAGCAACTGGGTCCCTGAAGACATAAATCCCAAGGCCAGTGGTTACAACATAGCTACACTTAAGGAACAATTCAAAAGATCTCTTGTCAACTTCTGTAGCAAAGCTCCACCAGAACCAAAGGAAACATTTTGAATACTCCACTTCTTTTGTTTCATGCCTTCTACAATCTCCTGTACGGCATTACTCTCCACTCCATCCCCTTGAATGACTCTGAGATAGGGTGGCAACAACTTGTAGCCCTTGGAGTTCTCAAGAACAGGAAACTTCTTACCTAAAATATCCAAAACCTTTAATACAGTGTCCAGGGGATTTCCAGAATCAGGTCTGATTATCAGTGGTGCCTCTGTACTTCTTGATACTATTAAATGTCTTAGATCTTCACCCCATATTTTCTCACATGCATTATAAATGTCATAGCTATCACTGACCACAGTACAGGCACCGATGAAAACTTTGTTACTATATGTTCAAAAGCATCTTTTTCATGATATTTTCCCCCAAGCTGTTATGGTACTGTGTTCTTCTGCTGGTACACAATAGCCTGGAACAGGATCTTTTGTTCCATAATATTTTTTAATTAGCGCAATCCCTGCTACTGTATCTGTTCCTTTGAAGTTAACCAAATGAGCAGATGCCCCAATGCCAGCAGTCTCTTGGGAAGAGACTCCTCTGTAGCTAAAATTGTGTAACTTATATTCCAGACCACCTAAGTTTCCAGAATTTCTAATAAGTATTTGGCCAATATTTACTTCTGCTCCCTCGAATTTGTGGCCACTGTGATTGGATACCAGGATTGAACAAGAATAGTCTCAATCCAGGTTGTAAACCAGTAGCACTCTGCATCTGTGTTTTCCACTGTGAAGAGAACATTTCCTCTGGGAATGACAGCATCCTCGGGCACAGCCTTCACTTCCATTGGAAGATGACCATCGTATTGCTCAAGAATGTAGTTCCAACCCTTTTCATTAAAGACATCATCCTGGAAATGTTCTTTGTACACCTCTTTGGCTTCCTGGATTTTTTCTTTGGTCACTGCTTTACCTAAAAGAATATACATGTCCTGTTTACATTTCTAAAGGCATTCTGAGAGTTGCTAACTTGTCACTCATTTTTGGAATTTTCTGTCTTCTTTTCATGGCTTTCAAAGTAGGAATAAACTTATCTTGTGTTGGGTGGGTATTGTTTATAGTGAGAAACCTTGTAAAAGTCGGTGGCCAGGAGGATGTTGAACTCGGCTTCTGCCGCCAGGTTCATCTCGGGCCGGAGCGGAGGGGCCTCGTGCCGTGAGCTCCTCAACTCGGCTACAAGGAAGGGGGAAAATATGGGCTTCACTGCACTCTGATCCATGGCTTAAGTCACCACTCGGTCGGAGGAGGCGGGAAACCCGGGAGAACACAACCCTCTTTCCATGCCAGATGTGTGGATCTCTCCTTAACCCCAAGAACCTTTCCATTAGCCCAAGGATTTCTCCTCACCGAGCCAGGGCTCCCTGCTAGGAGGGACTGTGGGTGGCTGTAGACAGCCTGGGGACAGCATTGCTCCAAAGCCAAACAAGACAGCTCTCTCATGGTCTCTGATCAATTGTTTGCCTGCAGCCAAGTGGAAGACACCCTTTGACCCCAGGGATACCATGGAGTCCAGGTTCGACCTGAGCAAGAGCCGATCCATGCAGGTGCCCATGATGGAGGTTGAGGACCTGACTGTACCCTACTTGCGGGACAAGGTGCTGTCCTGCACCGTGGTGGAGCTGGAGTACTTAGGCAACGCCAGCGCCCTCCTCATCCTTCCCGACCAGGGCAAAATGCAGAAGGTGGAAGCTGAGCTGCTCCCAGAGACCCTGGCCAGGTGGAGGAACAACCTGAAGCCCAGGTGCGTTTGCCCCACCATCCGGCTCCCCTAATTCCCAGCTCGCTGAGACTGCGTGACTCATCTCAGGGCCCGGCCATGTCTGATGCTCAGGGCTGGGAAAGTCACACAGGCACCGGAGGAATCTGGGGTGATTTTGGCTCTGCTGCCTCGCCTGATTATTCATTCTTCCTTAGTTTATGACATCAGATAAAACAAGAAGATGAAGTTCTCATGGCTTCTAGTTTCAGGAGCAATTTTTAAGGTATTCCCCAGTCTCCATGTTTGGGTAAAGACAGAAGGAGATGGAGCCCTTTGGTCATTTGAAGGCAAAGTGAGTCAGGCTCCAAGAATCAGCTCTGCACACATGCAACATTATGTTCATCTCTGAGTCATTCATTTCAGTGCTGCATTAGCTGAGTGATTACTTTAAACACATACTAGGCCAGGCATTTGGGGCTCATGCTTGTAATCCTGACTACTTAGGAGGTTGAGATATGAGGAACTTGTTTCAATAGAGCACAGAAAGAAAAGCGGTGAGTTTCTTATTTCCAAATGACTAACAAAAGTTGGAAATGGAGCCATGGCACATGGGGTAGAGCAATAACCTTGAGCTAAATACCCCAGGGACGGCACCCAGGCCCTGAGTTGAAGCCCAGGACTGGTACAAAAAGTTAAATACATACTACGTGCTATGCATAGATTTAGGTCCTACCATATATTAGAGGCAAAAACACACAATTTTCTAGTTCCTACCCTAGGTAGCTAATGTTGTAATTGAGAGGAGAGAAAGAGGGAGAGAGGAACATAAGTCAGTAAAGCATATGGTAAATAAGAAGGTGAGAGTTGGGAAGGTCCAAGTGTCCCGCAGGCTGGAGCTGGACCTGGAGGGAGTCTGTAATTGTGTCATTGCACAGATACTAGGTCAAAGGTGAGGGGAGGTGACAGAGTCCCATGTGAGTTGGGAAAGGGGTCCCAAACCAGGGAACGGCCAGCACAAAGCCTCTAAAGCCAGCAAGCCCAGCATGTTTGCTTTCAACGTTCTGCCAGATAGCTGCAGTCCAGGAAGAACGGGACAGCAGGAGAGATCAGGGCCATGCAGAGCCATGGAGACCCCTGGAAATCCCTGACCTTCCTCCTCTGGGGTTTTCCAGGAGAGATGAACTTGGATGCTGTTGTAAGGGGATCTCCTGGTTACTTGGTGGAGACAAGACTGAGGGGGCAATCATGGGGCAGGAGAGATCAGTCAGGGGGAGCCAGGAGCTCAGGCAGAGCCCATATGGGCAGCCTTTCAGGAGAGACACCTATTGTATAAGTAGGAATCAAGTCCTGGATAAATCGAAGACCAGCCAGGCCACGGAAAGAAACGTCTAAGCTGCAGCAATGCCTTGAAAAGACTTAGGTGTAGTAGCTATTCTACCCTGGCACAATTCCTGGGGCATACGGGCACTTACAATTGTTACCAGACAATCCATGAGTAACAAGAAGGATTCCAGAAAGGGAAGGAATGAGGTCTTCTCTACAGAAGGAAGAAGTGAAAGTGGAGGATCTCACATACCTTGGGCTGCGAGCCAGGGATTGCTATGATGTGGTGTTTCGCAGTTGTCTTCTTCTCCAGGTTCATAGATGAGCTCTACCTGCCCAAGTTTTCCATCTCGGGCAGCTATGAACTGCAGAGCATTCTTCCCCAGATGGGCATCAGGAAAGCCTTCTACATACAGAGTGACCTGTCAGGAATAACAACATGTCACCAACTGCAGGTCACCCAGGTGAGTGGTCAGCTTCCAGCTGTCCATGCACCACGCCTGGGCTTGAATGGGCCAGTGAGCACTTGGGGAGGGGACTGGTGAATGTGGACAGACACTAACACTTGCCCATATCCAGTCTCCGCCCCCTCCTGACCATGCCCCTGCCCTGCTCCTCCTCCTGCTATAATGCAATGATAGCAGTCCCCTCCCCGAACCCACTGCCTTGTAACTGGAGGCCCCTCCAGAAGCCCAGCATGGGAAAGAGCCTGGCCTTGGCCTTGAACAGCTGCAGGCACCAGGCACACTCCACTGTGAGGACACAGGCCTCCCCCTCTTCTCTCTTTAGGGCAAGAATTCCCGTAGTACCCAGGAGCCAATGAGGTAGTAGAGCTCAAAGGGAGAAGTGACCAGAATGATAGAGTAAATATTGTATGCCGAGAGCCTGAAAGAAGGCATGGTGGGATCCTCTAACTGCATTTCTAGAAGCATGTCAGTGAAAACAAAGGAGCAATACTGCAACATGCCACTGCAACCCCAACATCCTGGGCCCCTGGCCCAAGCTTAGACCTATGGAAAGGAGAAGGGAGTGCCTAGTTGCTCCCAGCATGCAAAGCCTTGAACCACGCCACACAGCGGAGTGATCCATAGTGGCTGCAGCAGGCGCTCTGCCCCTGGTCAACACAGGCTTGTCGGCTTCAAGATGGAAGCTGCTGACAGAAAAATACCTAGATCTAACCCTGCCCCTCCTCACAGAAGTATAATTTAGCAGCAGGGAAGTTTCTGGGCTCAGACAGAGAAGACCGTGGCCAGGGAGCCTCACCTTCACCCCTGTGGCTCTGAGGGAATCTCTTCGGTCTGTGCATCTCAGACAGCACAAGCAGCCAGCTGGTGGAGGGAGGAAGAGCAAGGAGACAGGCCACTGGGTGACGCTTGGCGCAGGGGTGTCCCCTGGTGGTCCTCGGGCAGGCTGCTTCCTCCTGAATCCCTGGCTGTCATCAGTAACACTCTGGTGTCCCCACAGGTGGTGCACCGCGCTCTGCTTGATGTGGCAGAAGAAGGCACTGAAGCCGCAGCCGCCACCGGAATTAAACTCTCAAATTCGTCTGCAATACTGAACCCAATAATTATACGATTCGACAGGCCCTTTCTGATGAAGATCCACGACACAAACAGTGACACCATTCTCTTTCTAGCCAAAGTGGCCAACCCCAGTCAGTCACAGAGCTCCTAACTGAGCTGTGGGCTTTCACTGAGGAGCAGGGCTACACATCCAACATGGAGGCCTGTGTGTGCAGCCCATGCTCCGTGAGCCCAGTGGCCAGGGCCACACTGGGGAGGTGGCAGTGCCTCTGTGACAACCACACAGCTCCTCCTGGGGCTCTGGCCACAGTAAACCCTCACCCTGGGCCTGGACTCTGTTCCTGTGCCCCTCCCTCCTGACCCCCCTGTTTCTCTGTATCTGTCTGCCTCTCCTGCAAAGCCACTCCCCACCAAGGGAGCAGCTCAGTCCCAACCCACGCTCGCATCATTTCTGCCTTCAACTTCAACAGCCTGGTCGGGTCCACATGAGCACAAAGTCAAATCCACCTGGATCTCAGGCCCAGCACTGAGATGGGACTCTGTTGCTCTAAGCACCTTCCTAACTCTGGCACCACCTGGTGTCTTGATGTGAGTTCAGTCTTTCCCCTTCAGTTACCCAGGTTGTATCACCGATGGCCTCTTGCTGGGGCTCTAGGCCCCCTGGTGTTTTCACTCCTGCAGCTGCTGGGGACCAGCTTTTACGACCCCCCTTTTATCCACCACTCCTCCCTGCTCCTCCAACTTATTGCCAGTAGCTATTTGTGGGTTCATAGAAGGACTCAGTTGTCTAATGCACTCTGACCTTGGCACCAGAATACACGTGGAAGCCTAGGAACAATGAGCACACAGCTCAGGTTTGCCTTCCAGCAACAACCAAGGCAATGGTCATCATCTCTAACCATGGAGCACTACTGGCACCAGTCCTAGCCATTGAATGAACCCGTCAGACCATGTTTGTGTCCAGTCTCAGTCCAAAAAAAAACAAGAAAAGAAAAGCCAACCCACTAGGGTTGGAGTTGTGGTTCAGTGGGAAGAATGTGAGGTTCTGCTCTGGGGAACTACTCAATAGGCCTCTTCGGTTGACCGAGGCCTTGAAACACAAAGTCCCTCCAGCCCTTCTGGTCCTGGGAGGTGGATGATGTCACAGAAGATCATCAGGCATGCCCCTTGCCCCTCACCTCCAAGTCCAAAGGAATCTTTGCAAGCAGAGCAGCCCAAGGCATGTGAGCATGACCAAAAGGCCCCAGGTCCTTTTCTTCCCCAAGGCCCTGTGGTGGGCTGCCACAGAAGAGGCACAGGCTCTGAGTTGGATGAATCCAGACACCCCTTCCCCAGGTGACCTCAGCAGTGAACTGAAGCCCAGGGGCTGCTGTGTCAGCCATGCTGGGCCCAGGTCAGCCAGGAGTGGGTAGTGCTCACTGAACAGGGTGAGTGCTTGGACTGGAGGTTCAGCATCCCTGCTCTTATTCTGACTAGGAAGTTCCTGGATTTGTCTTCTTCCCTGTAGAGCACCTAACATCCCCTGTTTAAGTGGAGGACCTTGCTCTGGAGGGGTCTAGATGCTGCCTTAGATGGCTTATGCTTTGCTTTTTTGCAATTTCTCTTCCTTTCTCTCAGTCCCTGGAAAGCAATGTGCCACACAGCACCTTGTATACATGGTGCCTGCAAAATCCACTGGGGTGGAAGACAAATGAGACAGAAGGAACCTGGCTTCAGGACTAGATGAATCTTCAATTCCAATCCACTTTAGCATGCAAGAGTCCATTTAGCATGCAAGAATTCCATCCTCAATTCAATTAAATAATGTAATTGAATATGTATTCAATGGTGGCAATATCCCGAGAACTGAAGAACATAAAACAGTTATTCAAAGAGGGATGGATCTAAACCGAATGCTTGTGATGTGTGTGTTTGTGAGTGGGCTGGTAGTGTGTATTCAATTCAGGATCGGGGCACTGTTGCTTAGCTTTGTCACTCCAGTTTGGCACTCTACCAGTGGGGCCACAGCTCCACCTTTGGCTTTTTGCTGATGAATGGAGACAAGAGTATCACAAGGGAGAGAAGATGGCTCCATCATAATAGGGAGGCACCCCAACTCGCTCCATCCATATAGTGAGCTGGGAAATCCAACATCCAACTCTCCATCCAGAGACCAGCAAACCCAACAACCAGAACAAACAGAGAAACACAGGAAACAAAAAAACAACAAAGAAAGAAAAGCCTATAACCTGCACGGGGCCAGAAAACTCCAGGGTACCCTCCCGACTCCGGCCCAAACGGGGCCGGGCTGGAAAAGTGGCACCAGTGCCGGTAAACAGGACCCTAGGCCATCAGCGACCACAGAAGCAACAGCAGAAAAGTTCTGCCATGAGTGCAGGGACCAGACTGCAGGAGCTCCATGGGCCCCAGATGGCGTGCAGACCAGACCGAGACAGCTGTCGGTGTGGGATCGGAGGCGCAGAACCGAACCGCCAGCCGGGAGCAGACAACAAGAGCAGGCAGGGTAACCAGGGAGCGCGGACAGGGAGAGCCAGGACATCCACCGCCAAAAGATCGATAGCCACACCCACTTCCTCCTTGCCCCAAGGAAAAAAAGAGCCCCAAATGTGGTGGCTCTAGGCCCCTACAGCTCCTGAGAGGACACAGGAGCTAGCAGTGGCAGAGCAGCACCCAACAAAGTGGCTGGGAGACACCTTAGGCAGCGTCCCCCAAAACCTCAACTGGGGAGCCTAAACCTGTCCAAATGAGCCACCCTTCCCAGCAGGGACCTGGGGACTTATAGGCCTTTTAATGCCACGTGAGGCACCCTTGTATGCACGTCACAGCTTTGCTGGTGTGCAATAACTTCCCAGCAGGGTAGACTGAGCCTGAGAACACACACCCCTCACAGCAGAGATGCAGAGAATCTGTGGGCACCAATCCACATCCAGACACTGGAACCTGCTGGGGACCACACATACCACCCCCACAGTAGATACGTGAGAGACTACAAGCACCCTCCAACAATCTTGGGCAGCATGCCCCCCAAAAGAAGCACAAGAGCGCACACACAGGTGCCCCCTGGAGGGCCTGTGTGGGTCATCATGCTAGCCCTTCAGCAAGTGGATCTCGCGCCTACCCACCCCCCCACCTCACAGGAGTGCGCAAGTGGGCAAGCTGCTCCTCAACAGCAAAGATCGCTCTGATAGGCACACTCCACACAGGTGGGCAGGCCACACCTCAACAGCAACACCTGCTCTGACAGGAACACTGCTCACAGATGGGCGAGCCACCCCTCAGTGGAAATTCTCAATCTGAGTGGTGAGCTCTCTTGATCCAGAGTAACTAGAGGATCTGACAGATCTGTACAGAGTTTTTCACCCTACAGAGACCCAATACACATTCTTCTCAGCAGCCCATGGAACATACTCCAAAATAGATCATGTCATAGTCTACACAAAGAACCTCAGCAAATACAAGAGTATTGAAATTATCCCATGTATTTTACCTGATCACAGTGGAATCAAGGTAACCCTCAATATCAAAGAATACCACAGAGGCTACACAAATTCTTGCAGGTTAAACCCCTCTCTGTTATCTAACACTTGGGTCACAGAGAAAATTAAGGACGAAATTAACGAATTAATAAGCCACAATAACAATGAAAATACATCACAAAGAAACCTATGGGATGCAGCTAAGGCAGTGCTGAGGGGCATGATCATTGCCCTCAGAGCACACATTAAAAGAATGGAATCAGATCAGGGGACTAACCTCATGATGCAGCTAAAACGTCTGGAGAAACCAGAAAAAACTGAATCTAAAACGACTAGGAGGAGAGAGATCACAAAGATTAAAGAAGAGACAAATCTGATTGAAAATAGAAAGAACATTCAACAAAGAAAACTAAAAGCTGGTCCTTTGAGAGAATAAAAGAAATTGACAGACCCCTTGCAAGACTTACAAAAAAAAGAAAAGGAGAGACTCATATCTGTAAGATCAGGGACTCCACCGGAAAAATTACAACAAATACACAGGATATTCAAACAATCATAAGGACCTATTTCCAGAACCTCTACTCACTAAAGAATGATACTTTTCCAGAAATGGATCAATTCTTAGAGAAGTATAAACTGCCCAAATGGAATTAAGACGAAATAAATCAACTAAATAAGTCAATAACTTACAGCGAGACACAGGAAGTAATCAAGAGCTTCCCAACAAAGAAAAGCCCAGGCCCGGATGCATTCACCAAAGAATTCTATAAAACCTTTAGTGAGGAGCTAATACCAATACTCCTCAAGCTCTTTCACGAAAAACAAACAGAGGGAGAAATCCCAAACTCATTCTATGAAGCTAATATTATACACATCCGCAAACCAGGCAAAGACCCAACAACAAAAAAGAGAACTATAGACCAATATCACTAATGAACACAGAAGCAAAGCTCCTCAACAAAATACTAGCTAACACGATCCAGAAACTAATCAAGAAAATTATACATCATGATCAAGTAGGCTTCATCCCACAGACACAAGGATGGTTCAACATCTTTAAATCAATAAATGTAATTCACCACATCAATACAGTTAAGACCAAGAACCATATCATCATCTCAGCCAATGCCCAAAAAGCCTTTGACAAAATACAACACCCATACATGTTAGAAGCTCTGGAGAGAACAGGAATGGAGGGAAAATTCTCTGAAACAATAAAAGCTACATACAACAGAACAACTTCTAATATCATATTAAATGGGGAGACACTAAAACCATTACCCCTAAACTCAGGAACAAGACAAGGATGCCCACTCTCCCCACTTCTATTCAACATAGTGCTGGAATCCCTAGCCATAGCAATAAGGCAAGAGGAGGACATCAAAGGGATCCACGTCGGCAAGGAAGAAATCAAGCTATCCTTATTCGCGGACGACATGATCTTATATCTGAAGGACCCAAAAAACTCAGTCCACAAACTCCTACACCTAATAAACCATTTTGACAAAGTATCAGGATACAAAATCAACCCACAAAAGGCAGCAGGTTTTCTGTACACCAGCAATGTACAAGCAGAAAAGGAAATTATGGAAATAATACCATTTACAATAGCTAAAAAAGTATAAATTACCTAGGGATTAACCTAACTAAAGACTTGAATGACCTATTTAATGAGAACTATAAAAATCTAAAAAGGAAAATAAAAGAGGACACAAAGAGATGGAAAGACCTCCCATGCTCATGGGTAGGCAGAATCAATATAGTGAAAATTGCCATATTGCCCAAAATGTTATACACATTCAATGCAATCCCCATCAAGATCCCAGCTACATTCTTCACTGAAATAGAGAAAGAAACCCATAAATTATGGAACAGCAAAAGACCTAGAATAGCCACAGCAATTCTAGGCAAAAGAAGCAGTGCAGGAGTTATCAAAAGACAAGATTTCAAGCTCTATTATAGAGCCATCATAAAAAAAAACAGCCTGGTATTCGTATAAAAACAGACCTTAAGGCCAATGGAATAGAATAGAAGACCCAGAAATAAAGCCGCATTCTTACAGTCAGCTGATATTCGACAAAGGAGCTAAAGACATACAATGGAAAAAACATAGCCTCTTCAACTACTGGTGCTGGGAAAACTGCGCAGCCATATGTAGAAAACTCAAAGTAGATCCTAGCCTATCACCATGCACTGAGATCAACTCAAAATGGATCAAGGACCTCAACATGAGACTTGAATCTTTGAAACTACTGAAGGACAGAGTAGGAAAGACACTAGAACTCATAGGCACAGGAAGGAACTTCCTGAATAGAGTCTCAGGGGAACAACAGATAGGGAAGATACTCAACAAATGGGACTACTACAAAATAAAAAGTTTCTGCACAGCTAAGGGCATAGCCACCAAACTAGAAAGACAGCCAACCATATGGGAAAGAATCTTTACCAGCACAAGAACAAAGGCCTAATATCCATCATCTACAGAGAACTCAAAAAACTAACCCCCAGTGGGTGTCACTTGGCACAGGGGTGTCCCCTGGTGGTCCTCGGGCCAGCTGCCTCCTCCTGCACCCCTGGCTGTCATCAGTAACACTCTGGTGTCCCCACAGGTGTGCACCATGATCTGCTTGATGTGGCAGAGAAAGGCACTGAAGCTGCGGCCGCCACCGGAATGAAAATCATTCCTATGTCCGCAACACTGAACCCAACAATTTTATGATTCCACAGGCCCTTTCTGATGAACATCTATGACAGAAACAGTGACACCATTCTCTTTCTAGGCAAAGTGGCCAACCCCAGTCAGTTACAGAGCTCCTAACTGAGCTGTGGGCTTTCACTGAGGAGCAGGGCTACACATCCAACATGCAGGCCTGTGTGTGCAGCCCACACTGTGTGAGCCCAGTGGCCAAGGCCACACTTGGGATGTATCAGTGACTCTGTGACAACCACATGGCTCCACCTGGGGCTCTGGATGCAGTAAACCCTCACCCTGGGCCTGGACACTGTTCCTGTGCTCCTCCATCCTGACCCCTGTTCCTCTGTGTCTGTCTGCCTCTCCCACAAAGCCACTCCCCATACCATGGGAGCAGCTCAGTCCCAACCCAAGCTCTGGTCCTTTCAGTCTTCAGCTTCAGCTGCCTGGTCAGGTCCACATGAGCACAAAGTCAAATCCACCTGCATCTCAGGTCTTGCACTGAGATGGGACTCTGATGCTCTAAGGCCCTTCTAAAGCCTGGGGCCCCCTGGTGCCTTGGTGTGAGTTCAGTCTTTCCCCTCCAGTTCCCTGGGTTCTGTCACCCATGGCCTCTTGCTGGGAGTCTAGACCCCCTGGATCTTTCATTCCTGCAGCTGCTAGGGACCAGATTTCAGGAAACCGCCTCCCCCCCCATTCTGTCCACCACCCCACCCTAGCTTCTCCAGCTGGTTGCCAGTGGTTATTTGTGGGTTCATAGAAGGACTTCACCTGTCCAATGCCCTCTGACCTTGGCACCAGAACACACGTTGCAATGAGCAATAGCACACATCTGGGCACTGACAGCCTCAACAGTGGTCCTTGTCTCTCCTCGTGGAGTACTACTAGACATCCTCCTCCAGCAAACTGGATATAACTCATTGAGACCCTGTGATGGGTTCTGACCTAGAAGTTGTTACTGATCCACTCACAGCTGAGGAAATAGCAGCACAGAGAAACTTGTACTATCCCCAAGGCCATGGAGTTAGTCGTCATAACAGTACGTGTTATCACAACCTGAGGGAAGATGGTGGAGCAATCAGGAAACAATGGGGTTCTGTTCCTGAAGACTGAAGGGTAGCAGTGTTACTTAAGTAATGGAGGCCAGCAAAAAGAGAAAGAGACAGGACGAGTTGTTCCCATGGGTGTTTTCCTTTTTCTGTATCATTCCATCTAGTCCCCCCAGCCTGTGGCATAGTGTCCCCACATTCAGGCCAGCAAGCCCCCTCCCCCCCAGCTCCTCTCTGGAAACACCAGCACAGACACACTCAAAACTGTGCTTTACTTTTTATTCCTCAATGCAGCCAAGCGACTGCCAAATAAAAGATCACGGAATTTATGTATGCAGAAGGTCGAGCAGGTTCTATGTGTTCCTCAGGATGTGCTCCAAGCTGATACGAGCTTACACAGGATGCTAGATAGGACAAGGTTTCCCGTGTGTACTGGACATGGCTCTAGTGCCTAGTGGGCATGGTTCCAATGCCTAGTGGGCATTTCTCTAGAGCCTAGTTGGCCTGCCATTAATCCCCACACCAGGGGCTCAGCAAAGCCCATCTTCTGAGTTATCTGGAGGAGATGAGTTGGTGGTGCTGCGTCCCCCTGGCTTGGAGGACACACTCCATTCTTCCATTTTTGGGGTGCTCAGGGCTGCCCAGGCTGACAGCTTTTGTGTTGCCCAGGTGGCCACAGTGATTCACCCACTGATGTGAAGATTCTCCTCTTCAGGAGTCTCACAATGTCACAATGCTGCTTGTCCCCACTGAAAGAACTCATTCTCCTGGGTGTCTCTTTTGTGTCTCTGGCTGAGCCATGCCCCAGAACTCCCACCCCGCCCCAACCCTGGAGAAGGATGTCCCTCAATCCACTGTGATCTCAGACACTCACAGTGACAAGAGCAGGCGGGATCCCTGTGGTCATCTGACCTTGTGCCTTCTGTCCCTTGAGCCCCACCTTCCTGCTGGCCCAGTTGGTTGAGCACTAGCCAGTGAATGCAAGGGTCAGATACCAAGTTTGTGTCTGTAAGCTTATAGATGTACCCCGGCCCATCAGCTCTGCCCTTGGCAATGCGACTCCGCCCCTGGCTACCTGAGGGGCAGGCAGAGCACCTCCCACCTTAGTTGCATGAGGGTATAAAGACCCCCCAAAAGAGTTCAGGTGCCATTTTCCTCTCCTCTGTGGGAACTTGGCCTTGCCAGTCCTACTGGCAATAAACTCTTTGCTCTATGTGAATTTGTCTATGGTCTGTGGTTCTTCTGGGACAATTTTCCTTTCATTGATGCCAAACCCGGGATAGGTTCCCCGGCAGATTGGCTCACCCATTTTTTTGTGGGGGGCCCAAGCTCCCACCGGGACATAGCCCGAATTCCTAACCAACCCAGAAGACTGCCAAGCTGGCCTCCTCCTAAGCGAACGCTTCCCTGCATCCAACAGTGACAAATTTGCCCTCACACCCAGGGTAAGTGATTTTCTAAACGAGGGCTCGGATCTGATTTTCCGATTTACCATAGGGCCACAGTGAAAATCTTGGCGTCAACTTCCGAGCCCCACTCAATTACCGTAGCATAGGGCCAGAGGGCCACACTCTGCACTCGGTCTGAGACACAGTGATTGGGGTGACGATTCCATGGCTGATTGTCTCTCACATTTCAGCTGACCAGAGTAATACCAAGGACGCTTGGTATTGACTCCTCAGCTCTGCTAATCACTTACCATGGGAGGGGCACAATCTAACATTCCTCAGGACTCTCCCCTGGGCTGTCTCCTAGACAACCTAAAGTTCTAAAACTTGAGTCCGACATTGACCCTGAAGAGCTTATACAATTACGCAATAAAATCTGGCCCTAATATCCATTGGACAATCAGTCCACGTGGTCCATTAATGGGACGCTGGATCCTGATATTACACAGGATCTCACCAACTACTGCAAGCGTTCAGGCAAGCTAATGGAGGCCAGCTACGTAGAGGCTTTCTCTTTACTCTAAACTTGTTCCTGGGACCTCACATTCACCTACTCCAGTACTTCTAGCCACGAGGCCGCCGCCACATAACCCAGACTCTTTTCCAGATCCCGCGGATGAGTTGCCGCCATACCGGACACGTTCAGCAATCCCTCCTCTCATTCCGGTAGGACCTCAGCCAGGGAAGGGGGGGACTTCCATCCCAGGAGGCAGGACTTCCATCCCATGAGGCAGGACTTCCGCCCCCGAAGACGAGACTTCAGCCCCAGGGGATGGGACTTCCTCCTTCAGCACCTCCTATGCCCAACTTCAGTCTGCCAGTTACCCGCTCCCGCACATGCCTGTAACCGAAGCTCCTCTCCGTCAGCACCCCCTCTCCCACCTCAGGACCCCGCAAAAGAAAAAGGCAACTCCACGGGAAAAACAGACACTGGGCGACAGACAAAGCTATGCCGTGGAACACCTTACATGGCTTGTGGATACACTGGGTGCCGCACTTGCCCAATTCCAAATGGCTCAAGGTTCCAATCGCTCCACCCCAGCCCCCCTACTCCCCTTACAGGAGGTGGTGGGGGTAGACGGTAGAGTTCAAGTGCATGTTCCTTTTTCGCTAAATGATTTATCCCAGGTTGAGGCCCGCCTCTGGTCTTTTTCCACCAATCCCACTAGTTACATCCAATCATATAGGGTAACATGGCATGATGTGTATGTAATCTTGAGCGGCACACTAATGCCAGGGGAACAGAAGGAGGTTTGGGGAAAAGCCCGCGGCTATGAGGACGAGGCCCACCAAACCACCCCAGATCACCCAATTAGGACTGAAGCTGTGCCGGACCAGGAGCCCCACTGGGATTACAATTCCCAGGAAGGTCGCCAAAGCAAGAATCATTTTATTACCTGCGTGATGGAGGGTCTCAAACAGGCAGGCTGCAAAGCCATTAAATATGACAAAATGACTGAGGTAATACAGGATACAGACGAGAACCCATCAGCCTTTTGGGCTAGATTATGTCGGACTGTGCTCCAATATACTTAGACCCCAAATCTGTTGATGGACAACGCTGCTTAATGACCCATTTCATTAACCAAGCAGCCCCAGATATTTGAGCCAAGCTAAAAGCACTAGAAAAGGGGCCCCTAACGCCCGCGGGTCAGGCTATGGAGGTGGGCTTTAAGGTGTACCATGGCAGGGAGGAAAAAGCCCAGAAACTAAAGTACCAGATGCTAGCAAAGATCCACCAGCCTCAGGCCTGGCAACCAGCCCCTTCCCGATGGGGTCTACCTGAGTCCTGTTATGGATGTGGAAAAAGGGAGCACTGGAAGGGATCCTGCCCCCTAAGGAAACCATGCTACCAATGTGGCCAGCGAGGCCATAAGGGCACAGACTGCCCGCAGCCACGGAAGACAACCGGGCCATGCCCCCGGTGTGGAAATTTAGGGCACTGGGCTGTGGACTGTCCATTATCCTCTCAGGGACAACGGCCATCCACCCATGCTCCAGTGCCCCCTTCTGATATTCTGGCACTGGCTGAACAAGAAGACTGAAGGGGCCCTGGACTCCTGGACCTGACCACTCCCATCACCACACAGGAGCCCAGGGTAGTGATCACGGTTCCAGGTAGGATGACCTCATTTCTGGTGGACACAGGTGCTTCATATTCGGTGCTCACTGAGTTTCAAGGCCAAACCTACCCAGCTGAAACCTCCATAGTTGGGGTGGAAGGTAAACCTTACAAGCCCCAAAAGACACCCCCTGTTATTTGCCTTTTCTCAGGAGTGACCTTTTACCACTCCTTCCTTATTATCTCCCATTGCCCAATCCCGTTACTGGGTAGAGACCTTATGGCCAGATTCGGGGCCTCCATTACCTTATGCCTCTCCCAATTGACAGAACAGGATAATAATTCGGCCTCCCCTATTATTTCTCTACTGATGGCTTTAGTACGCTCGCCTGGAGACTCCTCAGGGTTCCCTTTCCCCACCTCCGAAGTGGATCCCACAGTGTGGGACACCCACAACACTTCTGTTGCCAAACACCACCTCCCCATTCACATCTCTCTGAGGGGCCCCAGACACTTCCCTTCGCAACCCCAGTATCTGCTCTCCCACAGCAGCCTCTTGGGGCTACAGCCAATTAGCCAAGTACTACTAAGGAAGGGGTTATTATGCCCTGGTAATTACCCCTATAATACACCTACCTTAGTGGTGGCCAAGCCTAAGGGCTCATTCTGCCTAGGGCAGGACCTCCACCTTATAAACGATGCTGTTATTCCCTTACACCCCATTGTGCCTAACCCTTACACATTACTTTCTACAATCCCCCCAACGGTTACCTTTTATTCAGTATTAGATTTAAAAGATGCTTTCTTTACTATCCCCGTATCTCCCTCTTCCCAGGACCTCTTTGCATTTATGTGGACTGACCCTGTCACCCAAACCTCAACGCAGCTCACCTGGACTGTGCTGCCACAGGGGTTCTGGGACAGTCCCCATTTGTTTAGCCAATCCTTAGCAAAAGACTTAGAAGACATGAACTTAAGCCCATCCACCCTTATACAATATGTGGATGATCTTCTCCTTTGCAGCCCCACCAAACTATTGTGTTACAATCATACTGTAACACTCCTTAACTTTCTGGCCTCCAGGGGATACCAGGTCTCACTCAGTGAGGTGCAGACTGTCGATCAGTCTGTGACCTACCTGGGAGTTCAACTTACTCCCACACACAAGGCCATTACAACCCCCAGAAAGCAGTTGATTGCTAACTACCCTACTGCCTCCACTAAGTCTGAGCTTCGTTCCTTTCTGGGCTTGGCTGGGTATCTCAGGGCCTGGGTCCCCAACTACTCTATCTTGGCTCACCCCTTATATGAAGCAGCTAGAGGATCACCGGAGGAACCCCTTTTATCCCCCTCCTCTCTCATCTCCCCTTTCAGGAGGCTCCAACGGGCCCTGTTACAGGCCCCCGCCCTCAGGTTGCCAGATCTTATACACCCATTCCTTCTGTGTGTAACTGAAAATCAAGGCTTTGCATTGGGTGTTCTAGGCCAACAGAGCAGACTTTCATTTGCGCCGGTTGCCTGCCTATCGAAACGTCTGGATCCGATTATTAGGGGATGGGCCCCTTGCCTCTGCACCCTGGCTGCCTCCTCTGTCTTAATACAAGAATCAAAGAAACTAATCTTTGGCACAGTTCTCACTATTCTCTCCCACCATCACCCTTTCTGAGTTACTAACCTACAAGGGGCTAAATACAATGCCTCCCTCCCATATTCTCTCTCTACAGGTGTCCCTGATAAAGAACCCCACCCTAACCTTCCAAACCTGCCCCCAACTAAACCCCTCCACCCTACTACCCATTCCAGATATGGAAACCTCGCCGCTACACTCCTGTGTGGAAACCTTGGAGGACCTGCTGCCTCATCCAACCCACATCAGTGAATGACAACTAAAGGACTTCCATTTTGCTTGGTTTACAGATGGCAGCTCCCTCTTCTGGAAAGGTTCACAGGTGGCTGGGTATGCTGTGGTGTCAATCTCTGGTGTTGTGGAGTCTGGTCCCCTGCCTTTCCAGACCACCAATCAACAGGCAGAGCTAGTAGCCCTAACATGGCCATTTCACCTGGCTGCAGGCCACTCCCTGACAGTATATACATACTCTACGTATGCCTTCTATACTGTCCTTTCTCACACAGCCATCTGGAAAGAACGCGGGCTTCTGACAACCAAGGGGACCCCAGTCATAAATGGCCCCTACATTAACAAGATTTTAGAAGCCTCCTTTGTGCCCTCAGCCATTGGCATAGTCCACTGCAGAGCCCACAGATCAGATGACTCCTTTACAGCTGAAGGAAACAACCCGGCCGATGAGACTGCCAGGCGGGCTGCTATGTCCTCAAAACAATGGGCACTACTACTACCAATAACAGAATGTTCTACCGCTCCCTCCAGACAGGACATTCTTAAACACTTACACTGTCTTTTTCATCCTCACACAGGCTCCTTAAGGGAGTTCCTTAAGCAGAGCCTCCCTCTACCCAATCTTACTCTTGCAATGACCAAAACTTAACACAAAACCTTCAATGAATGATTTTAGCATTTTTTAGTGTTATTCACCAGGGCCTGCTAGTTTTAGCAAGACATTTTAGCATACTAAATACTTTTCAGCTGAAGATAACTGGGTTGGGGTCCCCTGGAGTATAACTGTGCCCACCCAGTACTTGACTCTAGTGTTTAGCCCAATTTTAGCTAGGGGCATTTTACAGTTTTGAATTACTCTCAGGCTAAGATTAGCCGGCTGTTTGAACCCAGCTCCTAGCAGCCTGCACCTTTTCAACTGCCATCTTGCAGAAGGAGACACAGCACATTGTAGACTCTGATGTTTTCCCCATAGACATGTAAATGGACAATAGAAACATGGGAAACAAAAGTATATATTTAAAACTGGTACCAACCTAAAAGACAAAACTAGTCAAGACAAAACAGGACATAGAAATAGAGGCTTTATGCCTTGGAGGACATGTCCAGCGTCCACAAGCTGCCAGCCAGAATGATGGAAAGTCCACAGGGCCCTGAAAATTCTCAGGGGGATTCTCGCCAGTGGAGATTTCCATCGCCTGGCAATCAGCCTGCTGAGGCCACCTGCCAGAGGCCTTTTTCCCAATATAGTAGTCCACACAAAACACAACTAATCAGATAAGGACAAAGACAAATGAAACACGTAGCACAGGCGCAAATTAAAAGTGCAATTGCAGTAAAAATTGTCTTGAGAGGTAAAAGAAAAATCACTAGTCCTTCCCCAATTCCAGGCTGATGGACTGAAACAGCGAGTGTCAGCTCCCCTGCTAGTGCGTGGTTGTAAAGAAAAGATGATGGGGAAGCCTCGTTCACTGAAATGGAGCCACGAGTCGCCCCGTATTATAGCTGTCCTAAGTTAATAGAATCAGGTCAATATCTTCATAATGAGGGGGCTGTGCTACACCTTCGGTTGGAGAGGGTTGAATGACAGGAAAAGTTTGATAGCAAGAGAGAGAAACAGAACCATAGGAATTAGAATAGGTGAAATAAAAGTGGGCCCCGCGGCCGCAATGTTTTGTTTTTCACTTTCACCTTCCTGATGGACCCTGGCAGATGGCAAGAGTGTCTGTAGTGCTCCGACTGCGCTGCTGAGCGACCTAATTTAGCGTCGTTCTCTGAAGGAGCATATGCAGAGGCTGAAAGCTTATTTGATGTTAATTTTTCTTTAACAAAACTGACAGGAGATTGTTCAGGTGTAGCCATCTCTTTTAGCTCTTGCCCGATTCAAGTTTTTACCTCCTTGGACAAATTATTAGCCTTTATAGCGTTCTCCAAGTCAGCCTCTGGCTCAGCAGCTGATGTGATGATAGCATCAGGAGTCAACATGCCCAGGGCTGCACGCATTAATGCCCAAACACATCAAAATGTAACTGGAACCTTGTCACCATACCTATATGCCTTTTCCACATTATTCTTTTCTTGTTCCCAGACTTCTAGATCTAAAATATCTCCCTCCAGGAGCCAAGGATTATACTGCACTACCACCTGCATGCACTCATCTCTGTGAACGCGAGAACATAGCTCCGTTCCGCTTCAGTACCTGGTGGATAAAATTAGAAAAAGGAGTTGATTTAGCTCGACCCATAACCCCGCAATTTTTTTTTTTTTTTTTTTTGGCCAGTCCTGGGCCTTGGACTCAGGGCCTGAGCACTGTCCCTGGCTTCTTCCCGCTCAAGGCTAGCACTCTGCCACTTGAGCCACAGCGCCGCTTCTGGCCGTTTTCTGTATATGTGGTGCTGGGGAATCGAACCTAGGGCCTCGTGTATCTGAGGCAGGCACTCTTGCCACTAGGCTATATCCCCAGCCCCAACCCCGCAATTTTTTAAGAATAGGAACTCACCACACACAGTTCCCTTATCTCCTGTAAATTACACACAGTTCCCTTATCTCCTGTAAATTACACACCGTTCCCTTATCTCCTGTAAATTACACACCGTTCCCTTATCTCCTGTAAATTACAGTTCCCTTATCTCCAGTGAATTGAAAATATCTCTCACCTTCACTCAAGAGCTCAGCAGTTCTGCAGTCTCCTATGGATGAATTATCAGGTCTCTGTTCGAGCGCCATTGTTGGGCCTGGGTAACTGCAGCCATAGTCAGGACTCCGGGGATGCAAGGCGAGTGAACCAATGCATGCTTTATTTCAGGAGGGCCAGGGTTTATATAGGGTTAGAAATAAATTTCACAACTACAGGGTAAAAATTAATACAGCATGATATCTGTCTCAAATACAAAAGTGGAGGATGTTGCTAATATCAGGGAAGAAACTAATACAAAAGCTTTTCTATTACAAGAGGAAATTAATACAAAGATTGTTGATAAAAATAACAAAAGATTCTAACCATTCGAGGCATAATACTAATTATCACCTAGCTACTATTTCCTCAAGACTAATTCACTTTAACCATGACTTCTCCATTAACTTGTGAAGAGACTTTCCTATCTACAGTGAGAATCTTTCACTAAAGGCAGCTGGTCAAGCAAGTCTCCTCAGGGAGACTCTAAGCAGGGGAAAGGGAGATTCTCCTAACAAAAAGTGGCTTCCTTTGGCCTGCAAACACAAGGGAATTCTTTACTGGGAATAGGTTCCCAAGGGCCTATTAGCATGTTAATGAGGCATCAGAGTAACTGTGCCTAGGCTAAGCTTTCCACTGGTCAGAGAAATTAATTCTCCAACAGTGGACAATGTCACAGAAGATCACCAGGCATGCCCCTCGCCCCTCACCTCGACGTCCAATGGAATCCTTGAAATCAGAGAAGCCCAAGCAAGGGATCACAACCAGCAGGCCCCACATCCTCGTCTTCCCCAAGGCCATGCAGTGGGCTGCCACAGAAGAGGCCCAGGCTCTGAGCCAGGTGCATCCAGCCTCCCCCGCCCTTGGGTGACCTCAGCAGGGAACTGAAGCCCAGGGGCTGCTGTGTCAGCCATGCTGGGCCCAGGTCAGCCAGGAGTGGGCTGAGCTGGCAAAGCGAATTTGCATACGAGGAGAAATGGGGACTCACATCTAGTAAGATATCTGCCCAGGGTTAGTGTTATCACATAGTCTTGCAGTCTTCTAAAATCTTCAAATTTCTCTTCTGATATAATGAGCCAAGGAAAGGGCAGTGTACATGGCTGAGTCATGAACTGCCAGGAAAGAAACAACCCAACACCAGAGCTTGTGAGAATAAACACGTATTGTCTCACAGCCTCAGGAATGCAAGAGGGGCTGAGCCTGTTGGTTCTAGCTCAGGGTGTCTCTTCTGAGTCCTTCTTACATTATTGGCCACGACCACAGTTTCCCCATTCAACCTCACTCGTGTGACTATTGGTGGGAAGTCTCTGTGGCCCAATCAGGGCGCTAAGGATCAAACATGACTTCCAAGGAAAGGAGGGTGGAGGGGTGGGGGAGAAGACAGAGAGAGAGAGAGACAGACAGACAGACAGACAGACAGACAGAGAGGGAGACAGAGAGAGAGAGACAGAGAGAGAGGAGGCAAAGCAAATGACTGTGAAAGAGAGAACACAAAGAGAGTCTGTCTTTATAAGTCAGTCCTAAAAACATTCCTCTATTCTTCCTGTCATACTCTTTCCATTACTAAAAGCCATTCAGCAAGTCCAAACACAATGCAAAGGAGCCTCTTCTGAAGGAAGGAGTAGCAGAGAACTTATGGACCTATCAATAAAATGAATCAAGTTTCAAAGCCTAGTAACCCACGAGAGACACACCCATCATTTGAAGAAATGATTGGCAGCTGGGTGCTGGTGGCTCACCCTGTAATCCTAGCTACTCAGGAGGCTGAGATCTGAGGACCACTGTTCCAAGTCAGCCAGCCAGGAAAGTCTGTGAGATTCTTACCTCCAGTTAGCCACCAGGAAACTACAAGTGGGGCTGTGGCTCAGAGTGCTAGAATGCTAACCTTGAGCAGAAGAGCTCAGGAGCAATGCCCACGCCCCAGGTTCAAGTCCCACAACTGACAAAAAGTAAAAAATAAAAAGAAGTAAATGATTGAATGGTGCTGAGAATCCCAGCCCTCAGGAGGCTGAGCAAGAGGATCCTAAGAAACATAGTAGAATCTTGTGTGAGAAACAAAACAAGAAGACTGGATAGATGAACTAATCCACTTAAACTGGTGAGAATACAGGGCTGTGGAAAGGGTGAAGGAGTGCTAGGAAGAGGAAATCCAAAGGAAGAGAAATGGGTGTTCTCCTTTCTCTTCCCTTCCCTATTACATGATTCTTCTTCAGATTGATGGAGAGAGTGGATGGATCTGACCTAAGGAAACCAGCAATTTGGGAGCAGGGCCTAACATCTCCTTTTATAAGTGGAGGAGCTGGCTCTGGAGAGTTCTAGATGCTGCCTTAGATGGCCTGTGCTTTGCTTTTCTGCAATTTCCTTTCCTTTCTCTCAGGAGATCACTGAGCCACACAGCACCCTATATACGTGGTGCCTGCAGAATCCACAGGGATGGCAGAGAAATGAGACAGAAGGAGCCTGGCTCCAGGACAAGGTGAGGCTACAATACCAATCCACTTCAGCATGCAAGAGTCTCTGAGTTCCATCCCCAATTCAATTAAATAATGCAGTTAAATATGTATTCAATGGTGACAATGTTCAGAGACCTGAAGAACATAAAATAGTTATTCATAGAGGGATGGATCTAAACCGAGTGCTTGTGATGTGTGTGTTTGTGAGTGGGCTGGTAGTGTGTATTCAATTGAGGATCTGGGCACTGTTGCTTAGCTTTGTCACTCCAGTTTGGCACTCTACCAGTGGGGCCACAGCCCCACCTTTGGCTTTTTGCTGGTGAATGGACACAAGAGTCTCACAGACTTTCTGGCCTTGGTGGCTTCAAACCACAATCGTCAGATCTCAGTCTCTTAAGTAACTAGGATTACAGATATGATCCATGGGACTCAACCTCATCTGACTCTGAAAGTACACTCCACGGTGTTTATCCAAGCTGGAGACTAGCCAGCAGTGCATTTCTCAGAATGTGCTGCCTGCTTCCTTCCCATTAACTTGCCTCTTAGACATCAGGAAGGCCAGACATAAAGACCAGAGGTCACCCAGATAGTGAGTAGCAGCCTCAGGAAACAGACCACAGCCCTCAGGCCCAAGCTATCAGCTCTCTGCTAATGTTTCTCAGTAGATGTCATGGAAGGCAGTTTGGTTAGGAGCCCAAGGCAGGCCCAAGATGAACTATGAGGAGACCTGAATGTCAAAGTTATTGAGCTTGAAGCAGCAGAAGAGGCAGAAAAGGAAGAAGCCCAAGGCAAAGGAGGCCCCAAAGACCCAGAGAGCCTGGGGACTGGGGCCTTCTAGCAAGCGATCTCTTGATACCCTGTCGCCCAACTCTCTAGGTGTACCTGTGAGGACAGGAAGAGCACTGAGGCCCAGCAACCCCGGGGAAGGATACCCTACTGAACCTAAAGGCGCATAGAGTGACATAGTGCACATGCTTTCACACACACACATACACAGGCACAGGCTCACACACAAACAGGGTCACACACACAGTCATACACACAGAGACACAGGTGCACAAATACAGATGTTTCTCCTTTACTTTAAAAAAAATTGATTCTTTAATTAGGTGTACAAAGAGGTTTAAATTCAACAATTCTGATTATGAGTACATTTTAGATTGATCAATGTCACCCCTTCCACCATTCTGGTTGTGATTGTTGTTTTAAAAAAAACAAAAACTGCACTGAGTGGGGTGTGGGGGAGGAGGTTCCTTTAACTGGATATCCCAGTCGATTTCCTAAGCTCAGGGTACAAGAAGTGATCATCTGGCATTTTCCAATCAGAACAAGCCATTGATTGTCCCTGTCAGTATTTCCTAAGCTGGAGGAGGAGCTCTTCACAGGCATAAATAGTCATCATTAGGGATCAGTCCAGGAACCCCTGCACTGCGGCTGGGTGACCATCTCGCTCTGGATAGAAGCTCTGGGCAGGCAATGCTGAGGTTTGTCCCGGGGAGTGAAGGCCCCGATGCTGCTGGGTGGCGCTGGCTGTGGTCTGGAACCCAGGACTTGTGGAGGGTGGGGGTCTAGGCACTGAGCCCAGGGCTTCAGAGTGGGAGTCGGGACAGTTCTGGGACTGGGTTGGAGAGGGTCCGTGCAGATAGATGTGTGCTGACCCTCCCAACCAATCTCTCTCTCTCTCTCTCCCTCCTAATCTCTCCCTCCTCTTCTCTCCTTTTCCCCTTGCCCCATCTCCCCTCCAATTGCTCCTCCCTTCTCCTCTCCCCTCCTCCCTCTCCCCCATTCCTCCTTGGCCCTTCCTCCTCTTTCTCCCTCAACTTTCTCCTCACGCCCTCCTTCCTCTCTCTTCCTGCTCCCTGTCTCCTCATCTCCTTCCTTTCCCCTCCTCCCTTCTCCTCTGAAGGCCAGGACAGAGCTGGCAGAGGCTGACAGGGAGGAACTCTGTTGCTAGTGACAGGCTTTGCACTCTGGTCACTTGTGCACAGCTCCAGTCTCATGTGGAAGGAGGCGACTCTAGGGGACGCCTCGGGGAGCCAGCCACCTGCATCACTTGTGTCACCTGAGCACAGGACATGCTGCAGGAAGGGGGGATCCAAGGCCTTGGGGGATTGTCTGATCCTTCCCCCCACACATGCGCTCTGCTTTCTCCTCACCTGAAGGCCTTTCCAGCCTGAAGGTGGAAAAAATGACCACACCCAAACCTGGAGGCCTGGAAAGACTATTCCACAGCTGCTGGATCTTTTTGCCAACTGCAAATCAATACACATTTCCAGGACCATCAGAGCTGCAGGCCCAGCCCAAGGAGGCTTGTGTGCCACCCTCAAATAATCTGCACTACATTTAGGCGCTGGCCTGGCCTGGTCTAGGAGCTACGCTTCATGGAGAGCCCGGCAAGTGTGCATAGCTCTCAGACTGCTCGGGGGACAGGGAAGAGACAAAGATAAACAACTTCCTCCTTTCTAATCTTTTCCCTTGACTCTGCCTGCCAGGCTCCTCCACTAGACCACACACACACACACACACACACACACACAGTAGCAATGATATCATTTTCCTCCTTGGTAGAAAGAAACACAGGTCCTGTTGAGTTACCCCAACAGCACCTTCCAGAACCTTCCCTGGGAGATCACACAGCCAACAGAGGGTAGAGGGTCAGAATGCAGGCAGAGTGGGAGGCCATAGGAGATGGCGGCTGAGGCACCAGCTGCTCCTCCCAGGCTTGAAGGCTTCTTTCTTTCCAGAATGAAGAGAATGGCGCTGGCCCTGGTTCTGGGGCTCTTGCTGGCTGTGTGCTGCCACCCCGGTGGTGGCACAGTGGATGAGGAGAGCCCAGTCCAGGAGGAGCAGAACAAGGTTATGCAGGCAGACATGCTCAGCACCATTGCCTCTAGCAACGCCAGATTTGCCGTGGAACTCTTCAAGTTGGTGGTCTTCACATATCCTGATGACAATGTCATCTCTCCCCCGTGAGCATCTCCACCAGCATGGCCTTGCTCTGCCTGGGGGCCCGAGGAACCGCCCTGGCAGAGATCATGAAAGGTCTGAAGTTCAGCCCCACACAGAGCCCCGTGGCCGACATCCACCGGGGCTTCCAGCACCTCGTGCGCACACTCAACCAGCCCCGCGAGCAGCTGCAGCTCAGCATGGGCAACGCCATGTTCATCCGAGAGCAGCTGGAGGTTCTGGCCTCGTTCCTGGACGATGCGCGTGCCCTGTACGCGGCCCAGGTTGTCCCCACCGACTTCGAGCAGCCGGCAGCCGCTGAGCAGCTCATCAATGACTTTGTCAGGAATGAGACCCACGGGAAGATCGTAGACCTGATCAGCAACCTGGACCCGGACACGGACCTGATTCTCGTGAATTACATGTTCTTGAAAGGTGAGCGCCTGTGCTGGGGTCGGGAGGAAACAGAGTTCTGAGCTCTCAGGGTGATCCGTGTGCCCTGGACAGGAAGTGCTAGGGTTGGGGTGACACAGACCCCAGGCTCCGCCCAGTGTCTAGTTGTCTTCATGGGGGTTGCGGTGCCTGGACTCACTTTGGGAAACTCCTTAACCAAGGCTCTGATCTAAATTTTCCCAGACCACAGAAGGCACCAGCCCTCCTTATAAATCCCTCCAACTGGGTGAGATCCATACCCTTTCCAACAGAATCCCCTAACAGGGCAAGCCTGATGCCCCTGCCTGCACATGCCGGAACGGGCGTGTCTGTGCTAGAGAGAGGGCTTTGTCTCTGGTGGGGATCCAGCTGGGGTACAGGGGCCATCTCCATGGGGAAACATAAGGAGGCCCCTAGGAACCCTGGCCACCCAGTTCTACAACCTGGCGCTTCTCTGGCAGGGCCCCACCTGGGGAAGAGCCTCTGGGAGGATCAGACTCCATGTTCTGTGCACCCTAGATTCTGATCACACTGATAGCAACCCAGCAATGCCCACCTCAACCGCCTGGGGGTGCAGTGCAAACTTCAGCCTGAAGGACAGTGCCTGTGACCCAGTCCTGGGGAAGAGGACTGACGGGGGAGGAGGGAGAAAGCAGAGGGCTGAGCCTGCCATGCTGCGGGCACACAGGTGGTGGTGACAAGAGCCCATTCTGAGACCCCAGGAGCAACACCCATGTGATTTCCCCGGATCACGAAGCCATGTGGAGAGCCCAGAGGCTGAGATGGAAACCCAACCGCACTGTGCCATGGCTGGCGTTGGGTCTGAGGCTGAACTGGGGATGGCCCAGAGCAGAAAGATGGGAGGGTCTTAGATTACAGACAGGAAACCCAGCCAGTCATGGAGAGCACAGTACAGAGGGAGCAGAGCTGGAGTTAAGAGAGGACAGGGCCTGGCTGGGTCCACAGCCACCTGAAGTAGAATGGACTGGGAGACCACAGGGAACTCCCAGGGTTTCGTTACCGTCCCTGCACCAAGTTGCAGGTAGAGCTCAGTCTGTCTTTCTGCATACAGCAGTGTCTGGGACTCATAATTACTTACTTCATTTTCCAGAACTAAGGGTTCCCTGCTTGTCCCAGCCTCCAGTAACTTTTGGTGTCCTGCCTTTTCCCCTGCCCCCCACTTTCTCTAATCCCCATCTCTATTGTGCACTCCTGATCCCACAGATTCCTACTCACTTCTCATTTAGCACCAATAACCATGTCGTACTTTCACAGCCCTCTTTCCATACCATAGTTCTAGATCTCAACCTAAATCAAGGGCCTTTTCATTTGACCAAGTATTTCTCCTCACCCAGCCAGGGCTCCTGGCTAGGAGGGACTGTGGGTGGCTGTAGACAGCCTGGGGCAAGCATTGCCATGAAGCTGGACCAAGATAACTCTCTCATGTTCTCTGATCATTTGCTTGCCTGCAGCCGAGTGGGAGACACCCTTTGACCCCGAGGATAACTTCGAGTCTAAGTTCTACCTGAACAAGAGCCAATCTGTGCAGGTGCCCATGATGAAGGTTGAGGACCTGACCGTACCCTACTTGCGGGACAATGTGCTGTCCTGCACCATGGTGGAGCTGAAGTACTTAGGCAATGTCAGCGCCCTCCTCATCCTCCCTGACCAGGGCAAAATGCAGAAGGTGGAAGCGAAGCTGCTCCCTGAGACCCTGGCCAGGTGGAGGAACAACCTGAAGCCCAGGTGTGTTTGCTCCACCAACCAGCTCCCCTAATTCCCAGCTCGCTGAGACTGCGTGACTCATCTCAGGACCCGGCCATGTCTGATGCTCAGGGCTGGGAAAGTCACACAGGCACCGGAAGAAGCTGAGGTTATTCTTCCCTCTGTTGCCTGGCCTGATAGGTTTTCTTAGTTTATGACATCAGACAGAACAAGACACAAGGCTCTCATGGCTTCTAGCATACTCTAAGTTCATGAGCAATTTGCAAGGCAATCCCAGCCCACATGTGCTGGTAAAGGCAGAAGGAGATGGAGCACTTTGCTCATTTGTTTTGTTGTGTTTTTTTTTTGTTTTTTTTTTTTTTTTGGCCAGTTCTGGGCCTTGGACTCAGGGCCTGAGCACTGTCCCTGGCTTCTTCCCACTCAAGGCTAGCACTCTGCCACGTGAGCCACGGCGCCGCTTCTGGCCGTTTTTTCTGTATATGTGGTGCTGGGGAATCGAACCTAGGGCCTCGTGTATCCGAGGCGGGCACTCTTGCCACTAGGCTATATCCCCAGCCCCACTTTGCTCATTTGAAGGCAAAGTGACTCAGGCTCCAAGAATCAGCTCTGCACACATGCACCATTCCTTTCATCCACGATCTATTCTTTTCAATTCTACATTAGCTGAGTGATTATTTAAACAGCTACTAAACCATGCAATGCTGGCTCATGCTTTTAATCCTGACAACTCAAGAGGTTGAGATATGAGGATCACGATTCAAACCCAGCCCAGGCAAGAAAAGTGATGAGCTCCTTATTCCCGATTAACTACCAAAAAGTTGGAAGTGGAGCTGTACCTCAAGTGGTAGAGCAATGACCCTGAGCTAAAAACCTCAGGGACAGCACCCAGGCCCTAAGTTGAAGCTCAGGATTGGTACACACAAATGAAATATTATGTGCTAGGCATGGATTTAGATCATAACATTATATTAGAGAAAAAAGCACACCATTTTGTAATTCCTTCCTTGGGTAGCTTATGTTATAATTGAGAGAAGAGACTAAGAGAGAGATAAAGAGAAACGTAAGCCAGTAAAGCATTTGGTAAATTAGAGGGTGACAGTAGGGAATGTCCAAATGTCCGGCAGGCTGGAGCTGGACCTGGATGGAGTTTGTAATTGTGTCATAGCACAGCTGCTAGGTGATATGCAAGAGTCCACGGGTCAAAGGTAAGGGGAGGTGACAGAGTCCCATGGGAGTTGGGAAAGGGGTCCAAACCGGGGAACAGCCAGCACCCAGGATCTGTGGTCCCAGACCACTCCACCATTCTGTCCCTCTAGACTCTCTCCTCCCTTCATCCCCACAGAGGACCACAGAGTAGGGTTCAAAGAAACATTCTGAGTGGAGAAGTGAAGTGAAGTCCAAATGCCTTCCATCTACAAATGACCAGTGGCTGTGTCTGCATCTGCCAAGCCCATAGTGCACTCCGTAAATACTATTCATTGTTTAAACCCATGAATGAGAGGAAGCACTGCACAGCTAGCCTCCATGGTGGCGCGGCACACCTTCAAGCCTTGACTGTGGTCCCTGCCCAGACCCATCCACTGCCTCCCACAGAAAGCCTCTCAGTTGTCTGTGGGGGAGGTAACTGTGTGTCTGCCCTTGTAAACAGTTGTAGGTTCAAGGTACTGTGCCGGCCCCTCTGCTGAGCTAAGCTGCAGAAAGGCCTTCAGAAACCTTAGCCGGGCACCAATACCACCCTGGAACACTGCCTGGCACATATGAGTACTCACGTGTATTGCCAAACAGTAAGGGGTAAAGCAGAGGCATGCAAGGAAAGGAAGGGATGAGGTCTTCTCTACAGAAGAAGTGGGTGACAGTGGAGGAACCCACACAGGCCACGCTGTGAGACAGAGGGTGCTATGATGTGGTGTTCAGCTGTTGTCTTCTGCTCCAGGTTCATAAATGAGCTCTACCTGCCCAAGTTTTCCATGTCGGGCAGCTATGAACTGCAGAGCATTCTTCCCCAGATGGGCATCAGGGAAGTCTTCACCACACACGGTAACCTGTCAGGAATCACCACACGTCAGCAACTAAAGATCGCCCAGGTGAGTGATCACCTTCCAACTGGGCTTCCAAGCCTGGGCTTGAATGGGCCAGTGAGCACTTAGGGAGGGGACTGGTGAATGTGGACAGACACTTCCACTTGCCCACATCCAGTCACCCACCCTGGGCATTCCCACCCCCAGGACAGCCAGGCCCTGCCCTGCTCCTCCTCCTGACATAATGCAATGCCAGCGGCCCCCTCCCCCACCCCACTGCCTTGTAACTGGATGCCCCTCCAGAAGCCCAGCATGGGAAAGAGCCTGGCCTTGGCCTTGAACAACTGCAAGCACCAGGCACACTCCACTGTGAAGACACAGGCCTTCCACTTTCCTCCTGTTTAGGGCAAGAATTCCCGGCTAGTACCCAGGACCCAATGAGGTAGTAGAACTCAAATGGAGAAGTGTCCCGAATGGTAGAGTAAATATTGCATGCCGAGAGCCGGGAAGAAGAGGGGCCCTCTAACTACATTTCTGGAAGCATGTCAGTGAGAAAAAAGGACCAATACTGCAACACTCCACTGCAACCTCAACATCCTGGGTCCCTGAGCCCAGGCTTAGACCTGTGGAAAGCAGAAGGGAGTGCAGGCTGCTCCCAGCATACAAAGCCCTATCCCCAGCCACATAGAGGAGCGCCCCCTAGTGGCTGGAGAAAGTGCGCTGCCCCTGGCCAGCACAGGCATGGCAGCTTCAAGGTGGAATCTGCTGACAGAAAAATACCTGGTTCTGCCCCTGGCCCTCCTCACAGCAGTGAACTTTAGGCGCAGGAAGTTTCTGGGCTCAGACAGAGAAGACCTGGGTAAGGACACCTCCCCTTCACCCCTGTGGCTCTGAGGGAATCTCTTCTGCCTGTGCATCTCAGACGGCACAAGCAGCCAGCTGGTGGAGGGAGGAAGAGCAAGGAGACAGGCCAGTGGGTGACGCTTGGCACAGGGGTGTCGCCTGGTGGTCCTCGGGCCAGCTGCCTTCTCCTGCACCCCTGGCTTTCATCAGTAATACTCTGGTATCCCCACAGGTGGTGCACTGCACTCTGCTTGATGTGGCAGAGGAAGGCACTGAAGTCGCGGACACCACCAGAATGAAAATCATGACTGTGTCTACAACACTGAATCCAACAATTATACGATTCAACAGGCCCTTTCTGATATACATCTACGAGAAAAACAGTGACACCATTCTCACTATAGGCAAAGTGGCCAACCCCAGTCAGTCACAGAGCTCCTAACTGAGCTGTGGGCTTTCACTGAGGAGCAGGGCTACACATCCAACACGCAGGCCTGTGTGTGCAGCCCAAGCTTCGTGAGCCCAGTGGCCAGGGCCACACTGGGGAGGTGGCTGTGACTCTGTGACAACCACTCAACTGCTCCTGGGACTCTGGCCACAGTAAACCCTCAGCCTGGGCCTGGACTCTTTTCCTGTGCCCCTCCATCCTGACCCCCCCCCCCTGTTTCTCTGTGTCTGTCTATCTCTCCAGCAGAGCCACTCCCACACCACGGGAGCAGCTTAGTCCCAACCCAAGCTCTGGTCCTTTCTGCCTTCAGCTTCAACAGCCTGGTCAGGTCCACATGAGCACAAAGTCATATCCACCTGCATCTCAGGTCCAGCACTGAGATGGGACTCTGTTGCTCTAAGCCCCTTCCTAACTCTGGGGCCCTCTTGTGCCTTGATGTGAGTTCAGTCTTTCCCCTCCAGTTCCCCAGATTGTATCACCCACGGCCTCTTGCTGGGGCTCTAGAACCCCTGGATCTTTCATTCCTGCAGCTGCTGGGGACCAGCTTTTAGGGCCCCCCTTCTGTCCACCAACCTACCCCAGCTTCTTCAGCTGATTGCCAGTGGCTATTTCAGGGTTCATACAAGGACTTCACCTTACTAATGCCCTCTGACCTTTGCATCAGAACACTCATGGGAGCCTAGGAGCAATGAGCACACATCTGGGTGTGCCCTCAAGCCTCAAAAGTGGAACTCATGTCTCACCGTGGAGTACTACTAGACATCCTCCTCCAGCCACCTGGAGATGACTCATTGAGACGCTGTGATGGGCTCTGACCTAGAAGCTATTACTAATCCACTCACAGCTGAGGAAATGGCAGCAGAGAGACACCTGCACTAGCCCCAAAGCCATGGAGTTAGTCGTTATTCCAGTAGGTGTTATCACAACCTGAGGGAGGATGGATGAACGATCTGGAAACACTTGGGGTTTTTCCCCTGAGTACTGAAGCGTAGCAGAGCTGCTTATGGCATGGTGGCCAAGAAAAAGATAGGAAGAGACAGACGAGCTGTCCCCGTGGGTGTCTTCCTTTTTCTGTTGAATTCTATCCAGTACCCCAGTCTGTGGCAGAGTGTCCCCACATTCAGGCCCTCCCCCCCCATCTCCTCTGTGGAAACACCAGCACAAAGCAAAGTGTACTTTTCTTTTTCTTCCTCAATGCAACCAAGCAGAATAACAAATTAAAGGTCCCATAATTTAAATATGCAGAATGTAGAGCATTCAATGTGTTCCACCACGAGTGTTCCGCAGTGATCCGAGCTCACTAAGGCTGCAGGACAGGAAGCGCGTAGAACAGCCAGCCCAACCCTTTCCGTGCCTCGTGGGCGTGGCTCTACTGTGTAGAGGGCGTGGCTTTGGGACCTGGTGGGCATGGCTCCTTCCCTAGTGGGCGTGGCTGTCATCCCCACTCCTGGGGCTCAGCAAGGCCCATCTTCCCAGTTCTCCAGACGAGGTGAGATGCTGGTGCTGCGTCTTGTGACCGTTTGGGGAGTGCTCAGGGCTGCCCAGGCTGACGGCTTTTGTGCTGCCCAGGCGGCCTCAGTGATTCACCCCACAGATGACGTCTCTCCTTGTTCAGCTTATCCAGCCCTACACTCCCCAGGAAACTCAGGCTAGGGCTTCAGGTTTGGGGCCATTCCAAACTCTTCTTGTGAATCAAGATTTTCCAGTGTCCTGGGACTCTGAATAGACTGCATTACCATAAAGTCCCGTTGCTACTTGTCCCTGCTCAAAGACTCCTTCATCTGGGTATTTCCTCTGTGTCTCTGGTCTAGCCATGCCCCAGAACTCGCACCCTGCCCCAACCCTGGAAAAGGATCTCCCTCAATCCACTGTGAGCTCAGACACTCACAGTGACAAGAGCTGGCCGGACCCCTGTGGTCATCTGACCTTGTGCCTTCTGTCCCGAGAGCCCCACCTTCCTGCCAATAGGAGCCTCTGGCCAGCCAGTCCGTTCTCCAGCCCTCAAGAAGTTCCCAACAGGAGTGGGAGTCGTGGCCCAGTTGGTGGAGTGCTAGCCAGTGAGTGAAAGCATCAGATAACCAAGTTGGGGCCAGGTCTCAAACCTAAAAAACAAGACAAGAAAAGATATAACCAAACCACTGGGGATAGAATTGTGGTTCATTGGAAGAATGTGAGGTTCTGCTTTGGGGAGCCACTCCAGAGGCCCCTGTGGTTGATGGAGGCCTTGAAACACAATGTCCCTGCAGCCCTTCTGGTCCTGGGAGGTGTCACAGAAGATCACCAGGCATGCCCCTCCCCATCCCTTCCACATCCAATGGAATCCTTGCATGCACAGAAGCACAGTGCATACGATCACGACATCCAGGCCTCAGGTCCTCGCCTTCCCCAAGGCCCTGCGGTGGGCTGCCACAGAAGAGGACCAGGCTCTGAGCTGGCTGCATCCAGCCTCCTCCTCCCCCGTATGACCTCAGCAGGGAACGGAAGCCCAGGGGCTGCTGTGTCAGCCATGCTGGGCACAGGTCAGCCAGGAGTGGGCTGTGCTCGCTGGACAGGGTGAGTGCGTGGACTGGAGGTTCAGCATCCCTGCTCTCATTCCGACTAGTGACCTCCTGGATTTGTCTTCTGCCCTGTAGAGCAGAAAGAACAGTCAATACGACCCATGTCTGCTGGAGGCGGGGACAGCTCTTAAGCCTAGAGAAGAGAACAATCATGAAGGCCAGGACTACAATCCAAGTCCTGAGACATCTGTGGGATGAGGGAAGGAAAGCGAATTCACAAGATGAAAAATGGGACTCACATCAAATAAGATATCTGCCCAGGGTTAGTGTTATCACATAGTCTGGCTGTCTTCTGAAATCTTCAAATCTCTCTTCTGATATAATGAGCCAAGGAAAGGGCAGTGTACATGGCTGAGTCATGAGCTGCCAGGAAAGAAACAATCCAACACCACAGCTTGCAAGAATAAACACATATTGGCTCATAGCATCAGGAATCCAAAGAGGCTGAGCCTAATGGTTCTTGCTCAGGGTGTCTCTTCTGATCCCTTCTTTTATTATTGGCCAGGACCAAAGTTTCCCATCCAAGCTCACTCGTGTGACTATTGGTGGGAATTCTCTGTGGGCCAAATCAGAGGGCTGATCAAACATGACTTAAAGAAAGGAGGGGGAGGGTTGGGAAGGACAGGGAGAATTCTGGAAAAGTTGAGTGAGTTCTAGGATAGGGTTCTAGATGTAATTCACCAGAATCAGGGCCGTGTCCTGGTCCAGGTTGCGGATCAGGTCTATGATCTTCCCGTGGGTCTTATTCCTGACGAAGTCATTGATGAGCTGCTCAGCGGCTGCTGGCTGCTCGAAGTCGGGGTGGGGGGGGAACAACCTGGGCCGCATACAGGGCCCGCGCATCGTCCAGGAACGAGGCCAGCACCTCCAGCTGCTCTCGGGTGAACATGGCGTTGCCCATGCTGAGCTGCAGCTGCTCGCGGGGCTGGTTGAGTGTGCGCACGAGGTGCTGGAAGCCCCGGTGGATGTCGGCCACGCGGCTCTGTGTGGGGCTGAACTTCAGGCCTTTCATGGTCTCTGCCAGGGTGGTTCCTCGGGCCCCCAGGCCGAGCAAGGCCATGTTGGTAGAGATGCTCATGGGGTTGAAGAAGAAATTCTCATCTTGACTCGTGAGGAGCACCCGCTGGTAGAGTTCCAAGGCAAATTGGGTGTTGGCAATGTCAAAGGGGCTGAGCATGTCCGCCTGCATAACCTTGTTCTGCTCCTCCCGGACTGGGCTCTCCTCGTCCACTGTGCCACCCGGGTGGCAGCACACAGCCACCAGAACCAGGGCCAGCGCCATTCCCTTCATTCTGGAAAGAAAGAAGCCTTCAAGCCTGGGAGGAGCAGCTGGTGCCCCCAGCCGCCATCTCCTACCGCCTCCCACTCTGCCTGCATTCTGACCCTCTACCCTCTGTTGGCTGTGTGATCTCCCAGGGAAGGTTCTGGAAGGTGCTGTTGTGGTTACTCAACAGGTCCTGTGTTTCTTTCTACCAAGGAGGAAAAATGATATCATTGCTACTGTGTGTGTCTGTGTGCACGCGTGCTTGAGTGAATGTGCACACGCGTGATTTGTGCCTGTGTGTGTGTGTGTGTGTTGTGTGTGTGTGGTGTATAGTGGAGGAGCCTGGCAGGCAAGGCAGGGGAAAAGATTAGAAAGGAGGAAGTTGTTTTTCTTTGTCTCCTCCCTGTCTCCAGAGCAGTCTGAGAGCTCTGCACACTTGCCGGGCTCTCCATGAAGCACAGCGCCTAGACCCGGCCAGGCCAGCTCCTAAATGTAGTGCAGATTATTTGAGGGCAGCACGCAAGCCTGCTTGGGCTGGACCTGCAGCTCGCATGGCCCTGGCAATGTTTATTGATTTGCAGTTGGCAAAAAGATCCAGCGGCTGTGGAATCTTTTTTCCAGCCCTCCAGGTTTGGGTGTGGCCATTTTTTCCACCTTCAGGCTGGAAAGGCCTTCAGGTGAGGAGAAAGCAGAGTGCATGTGTGGGGGGAAGGATCAGACAAGCCCCCAGGGCCTCGGATCCCCCCTTCCTGCACCACAACTTGTGAGAATAAATACATATTGTCTCACAGTGTCAGGAATCCAAGCGGGGCTGAGACTGGTTGTTGGTTCTTGCTCAGGGTGTCTCTTCTGAGTCCTTCTTACATTCTTGGCTCGGAACAAAGTTTCCCCCATCCAAGCTCACTCCTGTGACTACTGGTGGGAAGACTCGGTGGGCCTAATCAGAGGGCTGACCATAAATGACTTCCAAGGAAAGTAGGGTGGAGGGGTGGGGAGGAGAGAGGGAGGGCTCTGGAAAGGTTGAGTGGCTTCTAGGTAATGTGTGTTCTCCTTACTCTGCCATTCGCTATTACACAATTCGAATCGGATCTGATAGAGAGAGTGGCTGGATGCGACCTAAGGAGTCCAGCTCCAAACATCCCCTGTCATAAGAGGCGGACCCGGCTTTGGAGGGTTCTAGAAGGTGCTGCCATAGATGGCCTGTGCTTTGCTTTTCTGCAATTTCCCTTCCTTTCTCTTGATCCCTGGAAAGCACTGTGCCACAAAGCACCCTGTATACATGGCGCCTGCAGAATCCACAGGTGTGGCATAGAAATGAGACAGAAGGAGCCTGGCTTCAGGACAAGGTGGAGCTACAATACCAAACCACTTTAGCAAGCAGGAGTCCATTTACAAGCAAAAGTTGTATCCTCAATTCTACTAAATAATGTACTTAAATATTTATTCAACGGTGGCAATATTCAGAGTCCTAAAGAACATAAAACAGTTATTCAAAGAAGGATGGATCTAAACCAAATACTTGTGATGTGTGTGTTTGTGAGTGGGCTGGTAGTGTGTATTCAATTGAGGATGTGGGCACTGTTGCTTAGCTTTCTCACTCCAGTTTGGCACTCTACTAGTGGGGCCACAGCTCCACCTTTGGCTTTTTGCTGGTGAATGGACACAAGAGTCTCACAGACCTTCTGGCCTGGGTGGCCTCAAACCACAATGATCAGATCTCAGCCTCTTAAGTACCTAGGATTACAGATGTGAGCCACTGGGACCCAACCTCATCTGTCTCTGAAAGGACAGTCCACGCTGTATATCCAAGCTGGACAGTAGCCAGCAGTGCATTTCTCAGAATGTGCTGCCTGCTTCCTTCCCATCATCTCTCCTGTTAGACATAAGGAAGGCCAGACATAAGGACCAGAGGTCACACAGGTAGTGAGTAGCAGCCTCAGGAAACAGACCAAAGCCCTCAGGCCCAAGCTATCAGGTCTGCTAATCCAGAGGTTTCCAGACCTGACATTGTGGAACCTGGAGGGATTCCACCAGGTTTCTCAGGTGCTGTCATTGAAGACCGTTTGGTTAGGAGCCCAAGGCAGGCCCAAGGTGAAGTAGGAGGAGACCTGAACTTCAAAGTTACTGAGCTTGAAGCAGCCATGGAGGCAGGGGAGGAAGGAGGCCAAGGCAAAGGAGGCCCCAAAGACCCAGAGAACCTGGGGATTGGGGACCCCTAGCAAGGGATCTCTGGACACCCTGCCCCGCCCCTCTAGATTCCCATGTCAGGAGGGGCAGAGTGCAGAGGCCCACCAAGCCCGGGGAAGGATACCCTACTGTACCTAAATAACCACGAGAAACATAGCACACACACACACACACACACACACACACACACACAACACACGCGCCCACACAGGCACAAATGCACACATGCGGGTGTACAAATAAAGATGTGTCTGCTTTTACACTAAAAAAATCATCTTTAAGTACTTGTACAAGGGGCTTTCATTTCCACACAGGTCATTTTAGAAAGTGACTTCAAAATAAGTGCACCAATATGTGAATTGCATAGCTCTCCCGTCTTTTTTCCTACATACATAGGTTTTCCCATGTGCCTCTATGAGCATTTCATGATCAACAAGCACATTGAGCAAGGGGTAGAGTGGTGGTGGTGCTTGTGATTTTTTCTTTTACAGAACAGATCTTAGGGTGGGGAGGAGATTCCTGTCCCTGGCTATCCCCAGAGATTTGCAGTTCACAGGAAGTGACAGGCCACTGACCTTCCCTGCCAGCATTTCCTAAGCAGGAGGAGGAGGAGCCATGCACGAGCATAAATAGCCATTAGGAATCAGTCCAGAAACCCCGGCATTCCAGCTGGGTGATCAACTCGCTCTGGACAGCAGCTCTGGGCAGGCAACGCTGAGGTTTGTCCCTCGTAGTGAAGGCCCCGTGGCTGCTGGGTGGCGCAGGACTTGTGGAGGGTGGGGGTCTAGGCACCAAGCCCAGGGCTGCAGGGTGGGAGTCCGGACATTTGTGGGATGTGGTTGGAGAGGTTCGTCCAGATAGATGTGTGCACACCTGCAGAGGGGGCAGGGCGGGATGATGTTGCCTGTCAGCTCTGTGTGCATCACTGGAAGGAGAGAGGAGCTGCCATGGCCCGGCCTCGCACTGGGGCCTCTGTCAGGAGGGGGGTTGTGGAAATGGGCAACCAGGGGCAGACATCGAATGCCCCACAGTGGTTTGGGGAATCCCATGGCAAGTGTGTCAGTGGGGTGGGTGCCCAATTCTCAACCAGGCTCCTCAGTCAGCCATAAACAGAGAGAGAGACAGAGACAGAGGGAGGGAGAGAGAGAGAGAGAGAGAGAGAGAGAGAGAGAGAGAGAGAGAGAGAGAGAGAGAGAGAGAGAGAGAGAGAGAGAGCTCTCAGCAATAGAGCCAGACCTCCAATGTGGAGAACTGAAATGAACAGCAGGGTGCAGTGGGGATACTGTTGTTGAACCTTTTCCTAAAACAGTGGATGCCACAGAGAGGAAACAAACACTAGAGACAACCAGGCCACCACTGTCCATGGGGTTCCAGATAGGATTTCCAGGATGCCAGGCCCCTCACCCCTGCTCCTCTTCCTCTTCCCCCCTCCTCTGTCTCTCTTGCCCTCTCCCTCTCTCTCCCTCTTCCTCTCTCCCTCCTCTTCTCTCCTTTTCCCTTTTCCCTATCTCCCCTCTAATTGCTCCTCACTTCCCCTCTCCCCTCCTCCCTCTCCCCCATTCCTCCTTGGCCCTTGCTCCTCTTTCTCCCTCCTCTTTCTCCTCATGCCCTCCTTCCTCTCTCTTTCTGCTCCCTGTCTCCTCATCTCCTTCCTTTCCCCTCCTCCCTTCTCCTCTGAAGGCCAGTACAGAGCTGGCAGAGGCTGACAGGGAGGAACTCTGTTGCTAGTGACAGGCTTTGCACTCAGGTCACTTGTGCACAGCTCCAGCCTCATGTGGAAGGAAGCAACTGTAGGGGACACCTCGGGGAGCCAGCCACCTGCATCACTTCTGTCACCTGAGCACAGGACATGCTGCAGGAAGGGGGGATCAGAGGCCCTGGGGGATTGGCTGATCCTTCCTCCCACACATGCATGGTGCTTTTTCCTCACCTGAAAGCCTTTCAGGGTTGAAGGGAGAAATAAATGACACCCAAATATGGTAGGCATGGAAAGAATATTCCACAGCCCACAAGAGTTTGCAAACTGCAAGTCAACAACAGTTTGGGGGGCTATCAGAACTCCAATTCGAGCCCAAGCATGCTTGTGTGTTGCTCTCAATTAATCTGCACTTCAATTAGGCACTGGCCAGGCCTGGTCTAAGCGCTGCCCTTTATGGAGAGCCCAGCAAGTGTGCAGTGCTCGTGGACTGCTCTGGGGACAGGGAAGAGAAAAAAAACTTCCTCCTTTCTACTCTTTTCCCCTGACTCTGAATGCCAAGTTCCTCCAGTAGACCACACACACACACACACACACACACACACACACACACACACACACACTAGCAATGATAGCAATTTGCTCCTTGATAGAAAGAAACTTAGGACCTGATGAGTAACCAGTGCAGCACCTTCCATAACCTTCCATGAGAGATCACATAGCCAATGTGGGGTGCAGAGATAGAAATCAGGCAGAGTGAGAGGCTGTAGGAGATGACAGCTCAGGACACCGGCTGCTCCTCCCAGGCTAGAGGCCTCTTGTTATTCAGAATGAAGAGAATGTCACTGGTCCTGGTTCTAGGTCTCTTGTTGGTTGTATGACACAACCCGGAGGCAGAATGGACGAGGAGAGCCCAGTCCAGAAGAAGCAGAACAAGGCTATGCAGGCGGACATGCTCAGCTCCGTTGCCTCTAGCAGCACCCAATTTGCCTTGGACCTATACAAGCCGTTGGTCCTCAGGAGGCCTGGGGAGAATGTCATCTTCTCCCCCGTGAGCATCTTCACCAGCATGGCCTTGCTCGGCCTGGGGGCCCGAGGAACCACCCTGGCAGAGATCATGAAAGGCCTGAAGTTCAGCCCCACAGAGAGCCCCGTGGCCAACATCCACCGGGGCTTCCAGCACCTCGTGCTCACACTCAACCAGCCCCGCGAGCAGCTGCAGCTCAGCATGGGCAACGCCATGTTCATCCGAGAGCAGCTGGAGGTGCTGGCCTCGTTCCTGGATGATGTGTGTGCCCTGTACGCGGCCCAGGTTGTCCCCAACGACTTCGAGCAGCCGGCAGCCGCTGAGCAGCTCATCAATGACTTCATCAGGAATGAGACCTATGGGAAGATAGTAGACCTGATCTGCAACCTGGACCAGGACACGGCCCTGATGCTTGTGAATTACATCCTCTTGACAGGTTATGGCCTTTACTGGGGTCGGGATGAAACAGGGTTCTGAGCTCTCAGGGTCATCCATGTGCCCTGGACAGGAAGTGCTGGGGTTGGTGTGACACAGGCCCCAGTCTCCGCCCAGATACTAGTTGTCTTCATGTGGGTTGTTGTGCCTGGACTTACTGTGGGCATCTCTTTAACCAAGACCCTGATCTAAATTTACCCAGATCACAGCAGGTACCAGCACTCTATGCTGGGTGAAGTCCACGCCCTTTCCTACAGAGACACTATGGGACATGGTGGGAGGCCCACAGCCCCGGTAAGCCTGGATGGGCCTGACCTGCAGCTGCATGAATGGGCATGTCTCTGCTGGGGAGATGGCTTTGTCTCTGGTGGGGATACAGTTGGGGTACCGGGGCCATCTCCAAGGGGAAAGATAAGAAAGCCCCTAAGAAGCCTGGCCACCCTGAAGTTCTACAACCTGGCTCTTCTCTGGCATGGCCCCACCTGGTGAAGAGCCTCTGGGAGGAGCAGACTCCATGTTCTGTGCACCCTGGATTCTGATCACACTGATAGCAACCCAGCAATGCCCACCTCAACCACCTGGGGGTGCAGTGCAAACTTCAGCCTGAAGGACAGTGCCTGTGCTCCAGTCCTGGGGGAAGAGGACTGACAAGGGAAGAGGGAGAAAGTAGATGGTTGAGCCTGCCATACTGGGGGCACACAGGTGTGGGGACAAGAGCCCATTCTGACACCCCAAGAGCAACACCCATGTGATTTCCCCTGGTTCACAAAGCCATGTGGAGTGCTCAGAGGCTGAGATGGGAAACCCAACCGCACTGTGCCATGGCTGTCATTGGGTCTGAGGCTGAAGCGGTATCAGCCTGAGCCAAAAGATGACTGGAGTTAGGAGAAGACAGGGCCTGGCTTGGCCCACAGCAGCCTGGTGTAGAATGGCACTAGAGACTACAGTGAACCCCGTGGGTGCCGGGCTAGATTTACCTCCCCTTGTGCTGGGATGCTCAGTTTACTCCCTTATCAGTGCTCCCCTTTTCACCCTCTCTCCGGGGCGCCTGACCCGAGGGTGGCCAAGGTGGAGTGAAGGGACACAGGTAAGCCTAAAGTGCACATGGCCAAACGAGATCCCCTTTTCCTCCCTCCTTACCCACCATGGAAGCCAGGCACAGACAGATCTTGGAGATGCTTCAGAGAGCAATCTGATTTAATCGGGAGGGGCTCACAGTAATATAATGATGATGACGAGGATTGAGCATGAGCTGGCGATAGGCCGGCGAGCTTGTCCATCCAAGAGCAGCTCCCAAGGACCTCCCTCATGGGCTAACTTCACTTCCCATAGTACCGCCCTCTGGGAAAAGCCCACGAAAAAAGGAGCACACATGCTCGCTGATGCAAGGTGGAGGATGGTCTCAAAGCTAACCCTTCTGGTTCCGGACCCAGAAGGAGAAAGGTGTGGCTCACTTCCACACTGCCCCAGGGCTGGGGGAAGGGCGGCGTCTCGGGAGCCCTCTCATCGCCCTTCCCCCCTTAAGGCCAAGATGAATCACCAACACGGGGGTTTCATTTCCGTCTCTGCACCAATTTGCAGGTAGTGCTCAGTCTTTCTTTCTGCTCTTACTAAACCCATCAAGCCACTGGCAGGAGAATAAGAGTTTTAAAGTGTGTGTGGGGTGTGGGGTTTGTTGTAGGTTCCCATCCTGCAGTGTCTAGGACTCATAATTACTTAATTCTTTTTGAAGAACCAGGGGTTCTTGATTGGCACCAGCATCCAGCATCATCTTTTGTCCTGCCTTTTCCCCTTCCCCCCACTTTCTCTCACCCCCATCTGTTTTGTGCACTCCTGATCCCACAGATTCCTACTCACTTCTCATTTAGCACCCATAACCATGTCATACTTTCACAGCCCTCTTTCCATACCAGATTTCTAGATCTCAACCGAACCCCTAGGGGCTTTTGATTTGCCCAAGTATTTCTCCTAACCCAGCCAGGGCTCCCTGCAAGGACGGACTGTGGGTGGCTGAGGACAGCCTGGGACCAGCATTGCTCTGAAGCTGGAAAAAGATAGCTCTCTCATGGTCTCTGATCAATTGTTTGCCTGCAGCCAAGTGGGAGACACCTTTAGACCCCAGGGATACCGTCAAGTCCAAGTTCTACGTGAGCAAGTGCTGAACAGTGCAGGTGTCCATGATGAAGGTTGAGGACCTGAGGGTACCCTATTTTCGGGATGAAGTGCTGTCCTGCACCGTGGTGGAGCTGAAGTACTTAGGCAACGCTAGTGCCCTCCTCATCCTCCCTGACCAGGGGAAAATGCAGATGGTGGAAGCTGAGCTGCTCCCAGAGACCCTGGCCAGGTGGAGGAACAACCTGAAGCCCAGGTTCGTTTGCCCCACCAGCCGGCTCCCCTAATTCCCAGCTTGTTGATACTACCTGACTCATCTTAGGTCTTGGCGATGTCTGATGCTTAGGGGTTGAAATGTCACACAGGGACGAGAGGAAGTTGAGGTCATTTTGCACCATGGGAGTTAGGGAAAGAGTCCTAAACCAGGGAACAGCCAGCACAAAGCCTCTAGATCCAGAAAGCCCAGCATTTTTGTTTGTAACCCTCTGGCAGAAAGCTGCAGACAGGAAGAGAGGGAACAGCAGGAGCTGGACCTAGAGGGAGTTTGTAATTGTGTCATAGCACAGCTGTTAGGTGATGTACAAGAGTCCACAGGTCAAATGAGTGGGGAGGTGAGTGAGTCTCATGGGAGTTGGGGAAGGGGTCCCAAACCATGGAACAGCCAGCACGAAGCGTCTAACGGCAGCAAGCCCAGCATGTTTGTTTTCAACCCTCTGCCAGATAGCTGCAGACCAGGAAGAGTGGGGACAGTAGGAGCCTGCCGAGCCAGCCGGCAGTGAACGGGAATCCTGACTGAGGGCGGCGAGGATTAAGGAAAAGGAAAAATACAAGACAAGAGAAAAAAGACAAGAGGCAAAGATGGGGTACGGGAGGTCTGCATCTCGAGATTGAAACTCAAGACTGCAGCCATGTTTATTCTTAACTTGCAGCTTATATGCAGTTTGAAAACCAGGAAACAGCATAGGCTTAAAATTCCAGAACACAAAAAGGCTTGGAGTTAGCAATACCCGATGATAACTAAGACAGGATGAGGTTGTTTAACATAAGAATGGACTCCAGAGCAATATCTAGTGGTAGCAAAGACAGGATGAGGTTGGTTAACATAGAATGGACTCATGGCAGACACAGTAAAGCATTTCCGATTTTCCATTAAGCCATGTCCTTGCACGTCCTTGAAAACACAGCCAGAGGTCAGGAAGAATTTAGCTGCTAGCTCGGCTTCCAGCAGATCCCCCATCTTTTTTATTAAAAGAAGCGAACCCGCCTGTCTTAGGTGGGGTGGGTACCCCAGCCTGCCTTACCCGTCTCAGGGAACAACTTCAGAGCAGTACTGAAGCCCCGTGTCTTAGGTTGGTCAAGCTGGTACCGCCTCATACCCGTCTCTGGCTGCGGATCCTCTCGGGGGAAAGTTTACTTGGAGCTTGATCTTATGCAGCTGTCTGGCTAAACTCATGAAAGAGTTTTGCAATATGTGTACAATGCAAGGATGGCATAGGAAAGCCATCAGCAAAAGTATCCCTGGGCCAAGCAATGTCATTAGCAGCCCCTTAACGTTAGTTAAGGTAGGGACATACTGTTGAAGTTGTTCAAACAGTTCTTTTGCTGTTTCTGCCACTTCAGAATCCAAAGGCAGAGCTTGTTCTGGTCCGGCTATTTGTCTATGGAGTTGAAAGAGATCTAAGGACAAGTTATTATGGTGCCAAATACCATTTAGATGTGCTACAACTTGTTCCCAAGGATAGCTTGACCCATTATACTTATGGAGGGTCACACAAATAAAGTCAAACCCAGCATGACAGTGCACCTGTTGCAAAGTTTGTAAGGCACGAATTTGTTCTCCCAGTGACAAGACAGATTCACACAATGCTTCTAATTTTTGTTCTACCTTATCATCAACCCTGCCTTGAAAGCACAGGGCTTGCGTGGTATTCTGAGCAAGCTGATTAACATAGTGAGCTGTCTGCACATTTTGTGTTAAGGCCACAGTAGCCACTGCAGCAGAGGCAGCTAAGGAAATAAAGGCTACAATGCCTGCTATTAATAGCCCTACAAATCATCTAGGGCGCATAAGCTCTTTTCAATGTTTTAACACTTGAATACCTGTTTCTTCATACCAAGCTTCAGATAAGTTTACAGGAAGCATAACAAATGGTGGTTCCTTAACAATAATTACAGAATTAGTAAGACCACTATACAAGCAATTTTTAAAAGAACAGTTAGTGCAAATAACATTGAAATACATGGCTCCTATAGAAATATTAAAAGGTCCATACATAATAGCATAAGGGGGTGTTACACAACACATAATATTTTTTAAAGAAGTAGAAGTGGGCCAGGAGATATTATTCAGGGAAGCCACTAACGTCCAGACATGACGATGAGGGTGTCCATTCATCCACCACAGACCTGGGTTGTACTTGTTGGTGAGATTCGCTCCGGACCAGTCCATCAGCTGAGAATTAGTTCCTGAAATATTGGTTATAAAAGCATGATCATGTCTACACTTTATGGGGTGCAGTTCTCCCGTGGATTCTACAATTTGAGAGGAGTTGATGCAGCAAGGTATCATGAAGGACGAGGTAGAATAGGCATGTACAGGAAACCCAGTAGGCAATGAAGTCATTCGTATATTATATACTTGACTATTATTAGGAATCCAAATTCTGTGATTTATGGATTGCATTACAGTACAGCCTGGAATATAACTGTTGGAGTCAGTTGTAAAGCATAAAGGGGTTCCAATGCCAGAAGCTGCAAAATCTCCCATTTTAATGTGTTGGACAAAAGGGTCTGGAGCTGTACCGTATGCTGATCTGTTGACATGGACGAACACCTCAGCTCCCTCCCAGGTCGCAGGGTGCACAATCGGTGGATCTGACATGTAAGCACAGTGGGACAGCGCTTGTACCATTCTGATGAGTTTCCACAATCCGAACACAATGCTCAGGTAGCCAGCGGGCATCATTTTCATCCTGTGAAAAAACACAGACATGTCCTCGACCCCATGTCAATACCGGATCTGGCCCGTGCCAAGCACTTGTTAAAGGATCTTTCCACTTAAATTGGGCAAAATTTCTTTGCTCTCTCTTTTCCCAGAACCACTGTGCTGCGGAGTGGACATTGCAGTCCAAATTTTAAAAATTTAGTACGAATAAAGTATGAGAAAGTATATTTACAGGAGAGAAGGGGTACAGTTCCCCCCCCTTTAAATTTAGAAATTTGGTATTTTAACAAACTGTTGGCCCGTTCGACAATTCTCGACAATTCCTTGACCATGAGGATTATAGGGAATTCCTGTAGAGTGAACAATTTGGTAAGATTTGCAAAATGTTTGAAAACCTCGTCCAACATATGCCGGACCATTATCAGTTTTAATTTGTTTAGGAAGTCCCATAGTAGCAAAGCAGCATAAGGCATGGGAGATACAATGTTTGCCGTTTTCCCCGCTAGGAGGAGTAGCCATAATAAAATTAGAGTAAGTGTCTATTGTAACATGGACAAAGCGGAGCCATCTAAAAGAGGGGATGTGGGTAACATCCATTTGCCAAACATAGTTGGCCACTAAGCCTCGGGGGTTAATACCATTGGAGGGCACAGGTAGGAAGGTAGCACAGTTGGGACAAGTTTTTACAATTTGACGAGCTGCCTCATGAGTAATATGAAATTGATGATGTAAGGCACGACTGTTTTGATGGTGGGCAGCATGTGATTGCTTTGCCAAGTCAATTTGAGTGAGAAAAATTTGGGTAGCCTCATCCATAATAGCATTGCCCTCCCTTAATGGTAAAAAGAGACAAAGTGAAGTAACTTGTTAGAGGGATAATGATGTGAAATTGTGCCAACAAAATTGGCCCAAGCAATGGCCCAGGAATCACAATGAATATAAAGCCATTCTTGCTGCTGCAAAGTGTAGGGTATATAAATAACCTGTGGATCTCGTCCAAGATACTTAGAAGATTCTACACGGCACATATGGACTAAGGTGGCTACCAATTCATAATAAGGAGTTAACACTTTTGAAGGAGTAGCAGGCAAGGAAAACCACAAAAGGGGTCCCTTCTGCCAGAGACCGCTGTTGGAGAATGAGGTGTAGTTAAAATATAAGCTTCCCAAGGGGCTGAGTAATCAATATAATTTATATGTTGGGAAGAAATGGCAGAATTTACTATGCTCAAGGCTTCTGCTGCTTCAGTTGTCATTTCTCTGGGAGATGTAGGGTCACGGTCCCCCTTTAATAGATCAAAAAAGGGTTTTAATTTAGATGTGAATAATTTAAGACAAGGGCGAAGCCAATTAATATCTCCCAGAAATTTTTGAAAATCATGCAAAGTACGTAAATGAGAAGTCTTAACCTGTAATTTCTGGCTAGTAAAATAATAAGGACCCAAAATATGACCGAGATAAGTATACGGAGGATGCTCTTGCACCTTTTCACCAGCTATTATTAAACCAAAAGAGGGGAGATCATGTTTCAATTGTCCAAAGGCTTGGCATACTACTGCAGGGTTTAGGTGAGCTAATAAAATATCATCCATATAATGAATAATATAAACAGAAGGAAAATATTGGCGAGTAGAAGAGAGAGCCCGAGCTACAAAGCTTTGACACAAGGTGGGGCTATTCACCATGCCTTCGGGCAACACTAGCCAATGGTACCGTTTCATGGGTTCTTTAAAATTAGTAGAGGGGACACTGAATAGCAAAGCATTTGCAATCTTGAGGAGCAAGGGGTATGGTATAAAAACAATCTTTTAAGTCAATTATAATTTTGTATGTATTTTGAGGAATTGCCATAGGAGAGGGCAAACTTGGTTGTAATGCCCCCATAAGTTCCATAGTGGCATTTACTCGTCGGAGATCCTGTAGAAGTCTCCATTTACCAGATTTCTTTTTAACAACAAAAATAGGCGAATTCCATGGGGAGGTAGTAGGAGCAATGTGGCCCAAGTCCAGCTGTTCCTGCACCAGCTGTTGGGCAACAATAATCTTTTCAATTGATAGGGGCCACTGATCCACCCACACCGGAGTGTCTGATAACCATGTGATAGGATCGGCATGAGGGACAGGATGAGCAGCAGCCCCCGTTAAAAATATCCCAGCCCTTGTCTAGGAGGGCAGGGCTGAGGTTGAATGGGTTCTCTAATTCCTTGTTGATGAATTCCCAATCCTCCTGAAGGCAGGATTCCACCCCAACCAATCCTATTGTCGACCATGTGCTCAATGCTAGACAAAGCTTACGATTTAGCCAAACAAGCAGAATTTAACTGAGTTTCCAAACTTAACATCAATAACAAGAATAGAAAATCTTTCTTTGAGTCTTTTAAAGCAGATGTTAAACAAATATCAATACCCATCCTATGTCACAGGCAGGCAGGCAGAGTTTAGAGGGAGGCAGAAAAAGAGACAGAGAGAACTTCATCTGCCTGAGCGCTCATAGAAGTTAGGTAAGTCCTGCAAAATATTCCAAATATATAAGATTGGGCTCAAACTTGAGCAGCTTTCCTGAAGCAATTTAGACTTGACGAGCAACCAGCTGAGCTGAACTAGAGATCAGTTGTCTCCAAACACCCACAATTGCTGATCTCCTTGACCTAGCCCAGTGGATTTCTGGAAAATGTAAGCTCCAGGCTAATGGTCACTCACCCTGGTTAGGGTTTCAAATCTGTCCTGGTGGATGGAAATAGAGCGCTCGATCAGGAGAAGTTACCTCGGTGGTGTTAGTATTTCCCTAACTTCAGGTCCCTTCTCCCTGCTAGCAGCCTGCACCTAGGAGAGCTGTAAGTCTGCCAGGACTGTTCATGGGGGCTCACCAGTATCTCCCTATAATGGAGTTTGTTGTTCTGGAGGAAGCTGTGACAATAGAGCTATACTGATTTCAACATATTCTCAACATAGGTCAATCTATCTTTAGTAGGCTCATTGCATAATTTCTTCTCAGTGTCTGAGACACCTGAGTCTTCCTTAATGTCTAGCCTAGTGGGTTCAGGTCTTGTTAATTTTCTCAGCTCTTCCTGGGCAGCAGCATATGCTCCAGGGGCAGGGCAACACTCATCAGGTCCCTGTTCAGTTTTTCCAATCGACTGATCGAATGTAATCTGTTCATGTCTAGGATCTAAGCAATCTCGGACCAGATACCAAAGAATAATAGCATCCACTGAGGTTTTCTCAGGGCCATTTGCATCATAATGTTCCCTTTTTTTTTTTTTTAAAGCAAGTTTCTAAGTTATTGGTTCCTTCCTCCAGGAACTGAGGGCATGCTTCCTCAATAAAGTAAAAGAAATATTCTAAGTTACTTTGGCCAACTTTCACTGCCCAGGCATTAAGCATGCCTTTGTGGGCCTGCAAGTATAGCATGCAGCCTATACTTTATCCCATAATTTCTTACTCCCAACAATACTCTCTCTCTCGCTCTGCTTCCCAAGTGATCGGACGTCCTTACCTGAGCAGGAGTCCTCTGTCGTCGATCCCAGGCTTTCAGGTTCCTGTTCCAGGCGCCACACCTGCCAAGCCAGCCGGCAGTGAACGGGAATCCTGACTGAGGGCGGTGAGGAATAAGGAAAAGGAAAAATACAAGACAAGAGAAAAAAGACAAGAGGCAAAGATGGGGTACGGGAGGTCTGCATCTCGAGATTGAAACTCAAGACTGCAGCCATGTTTGTTCTTAACTTCCAGCTTATATGCAGTTTGAAAACCAGGAAACAGCATAGGCTTAAAATTACAGAACACAAAAAGGCTTCGAGTTAGCAATACCCGATGACAGCTAAGACAGGATGAGGTTGGTTAACATAAGAATGGACTCCAGAGCAATATCTGATGGTAGCAAAGACAATTTAAGGTTGGTTAACATAGAATGGACTCATGTCAGAGACAGTAAAGCATTTCCGATTTTCCATTAAGCCATGTCCTTGCACGTTCTTGAAAACACAGCCAGAGGTCAGGAAGAATTTAGCTGCTAGCTCAGCTCCCGACATAGGAGAAGTCAGGGCCATGCAGAGCCATGGAGACCCCTGGAAATCACTGACCTTCCTCCTCTAGGGTTTTCCAGGAGTGATGGACCCAGTTGCTGGTGTAAGGGGATCTCCTGGATATTTGGTGGAGACCAGATTGTGGGGTAATCATGGGGCAGGAGAGATCAGTCGGGGAATCCAGGAGCTCAGGCAGAGCTTATGTGTGCCCTATTTAAGTAGAGCACCCTAATTTACAAATACAGGTTCAATCCTGGATAAATCTAAGTCACGTCAGGCCGCAGAGGCAAACTTCTAAGCTGCAAGAAGGCCTAGAGCAGAGGGAGGAGACACCAGCGCCACCCTGCGACACTGCCTGGCCAATAATGGCAAGGACCTGTGGTTCCAGACAGGTAATGAGTGAAGAAGAGGGATTCCAGAGAGGGAAGGGATGAGGTCTTCTCTACAGAAGCACTGGGTGACAGTGGAGGAACACACACAGCCCACGCTGCAAGACAGGGGGTGCTACGATGTGGTGTTCAGCTGTTGTCTTCTCCAGGTTCATAGATGCCGTCTACCTGCCTAAGTTTTCCATCTAGGGCAGCTATGAACTGCAGAGCATTCTTCCCCAGATGGGAATCAGGGAACCCTTCTCCACACCGAGTGACCTGTCAGGAATCACCACACGTCACCAACTGCAGGTCAACCAGGTGAGTGGTCAGCTTCCATCCGTTCATGCGCCACGCCTGGGCTTGAATGGGCCAGTGAGCACTTGGGGAGGGGACTGGTGAATGTGGACAGACACTTCCACTTCCCCACATCCAGTCACCCACCCTGGGCATGCCCACCCCCAGGACAGCCAGGCCCCTGCCCTGCTCCTCCTCCTGTGATACTGCAATGCGAGCGCCCCCCTCCCCCACCCCACTGCCTTGTAACTGGATGCCCCTCCAGAAGCCTAGCATGGGAAAGAGCCTGGCCTTGGCCTTGAACAGCTGCAGGCACCAGGCACAGTCCACTGTGAGGACACAGGCCTTCCCCTCTACTCTTGCTTAGGGCGAGAATTCCCAGCTAGTACCCAAGACCCAGTGAGGTAGTAGAGCTCAAAGGGAGAAGTGACCAGAATGCTACAGTAAATATTGCATGCCAAGAGCCTGAAAGAAGGCATGGGGGGAAACTCTAACTGCATTTCTAGAAGCATGGTGGAGAAAAACAACAGGCAACCTTGCAACACAACTCTGCACCCCAACATTCCGGGCCCCTGAGCCTAGGCTTAGACCTGTGGAAAGGAGAAGGGTGTGCTTAGCTGCTCCCAGCAGCCTTGTCCCATGCCACATGGCGGAGCAGCCCCTAGAGGCTGGAGCATGAGCGATGCCCCTGGCCAGATCAGGCACGGAAGCTTCAGGGTGGAGGCTGCTGACAGAAAAATTCCTGGTTCTGCCTCTGTCCCTGCACACAGCAGTGAAGTTTAGGGGCAAGATGTTTCTGGGCTCAGACAGAGAAGACTATGGTAAGGGCACCTCTGTGATTCTGAGCAAATCTCTTCTGTCTGTGCATCTCAGACTGCACAAGCGGCCAGCTGGAGAAGGATGAAGAGCAAGGAGACAGGACAGTGGGTGGTGCTTGGCACAGGGGTGTCCCCTGGTGGTCCTCGGGCAGGCTGCCTCGTCCTGCACCCCTGGCTGTCATCAGTAACACTCTGGTGTCCCCACATGTGGGGTACCGCGCTCTGCTTGATGTGGCACAGAACGGCACTGAAGCCTTGGCCGCCACCTGAATTAAACTCATACCTTGTTGTGGAAGAGTGAACCCAACAATTATATGATTCGACAGGCCCTTTCTTATGAACATCTACGACAGAAACAGTGACACCATTCTCACTCTAGGCAAAGTGGCTAACCCCAGTCAGTCACAGAGCTCCTAACTGAGCTGTGCACTTTCACTGAGGAGCAGGGCTACACATCCAACACGCAGGCCTGTGTGTGCGGCCCACGCTCCGTGAGCCCAGTGGCCATAGCAACACTGGGGAGGTGGCAGTGACTTTGTGACAACCACATGGCTCCCCCTGGGGCTCTGGCTGCAGTAAACCCTCACCCGGGCCAGGACACTGTTCCTGTGTCCTCCATCCTGACCCCCTTTTTTCTCTGTGTCTGTCTGTCTCTCCAGCAGAGCCACTACCCCCCCCCCACACAAGCAGCTCAGTCCCAACCCAAGCTCGTGTCCTTTCTGCCTTCAGCTTCAAAAGCCCGGTCGTGTCCACATGAGCACAAAGTCAAATCCACCTGCATCTCAGGTCCAGCACTGAGATGGGACTTTGTTGCTCTAAGCCCCTTCCTAACTCTGGGGCCACCGGGTGCCTTGATGTGAGTTCAGGATTTCCCCTCCAGTTCCCCCGGTTCTCTCACCTCCAGCCTCTTTCTGGGGCTCTAGACCCCCTGAATCTTTCACTCCTTCATCTGCTGGGGACCAGATTTCAGGACCCCCCTTCTGTCTACCACCTCATCCCAGCTCCTCCAGCTGGTTTCTAATGGCCATTTCTGGGTTCATGGAAGGACTTCACCTGACCAATGCCCTGTGTCCTTGGCACCAGAACACAGGAGGGAGCCTAGGAGCAATGAGCACACATATGGGCATTGACACGTCTGTCCTCCAGACACAAAAGTGGTCCTTGTCTCTCCTCGTGGAGTACTACTAGAAATCCTCCTTCAGCCAACTAGAGATGACTCATTGAGACACTGTGATGGGCTCTGATCTAGAAGTTTTTACTAATCCCCTCACAGCTGAGGAAATAGCAGCACAGAGAAACCTGTAATTTCTCCAAGGCCATGGAGTTAGTCGTTATATCAGTAGGTGTTATCACAACCTGAGGGTGAATAATTGAGCAATCTGGAAACAATGGGTTTCTGTTCCTGAAGACTGAAGTGTAGCAGTGTTACATGAGTAATGGAGGTCAGCAAAAAGAGAAAGAAACAAACTCGCTGTCCTGGTGGGTGGTTTCCTTTTTCTGTATTATTCCATCTAATTCCCCCAGCCTGTGGCAGAGTGAGCCCACAATCAGGGCATCCCCACCCCACCCCCCTCAGCTCCTCTGTGGAATACGAGCAAAGACACACTCAAAACTGTGCTTTTCTTTTTCTTCCTCAATGCAACCAAGCTGAATACCAATCTAAAGATCACGGAATTTAAGTATGCAGACGGACAAGCAGGTTCTATGTGTTCGTCAGGATGTGCTCCAAGCTGATACGAGCTCACACTGGGTGCTGGATAGGACAAGGTTTTCCGTGCCTACTGGACATGGCTCTAGTGCCTAGTGGGCATGGTTCCAATGCCTAGTGGGCATTTCTCTAGAGCCTAGTTGGCCTGCCATTAATCCCCAAACCAGGGGCTCAGCAAAGCCCATCTTCTGAGTTATCGGGGGAGATGAGTTGTTGGTACTGCGTCCCCCTGGCTTGGAGGACACACTCCATTCTGCTGTTTGGGGCGTGCTCAGGGCTGCCCAGGCTGACTGCTTTGTGCTGCCCAGGCAGCCACAGTGATTCACCCACTGATGTGAAGTCTCTCCTGGTTCAGGATATGCAGCCCTGCATCCCCACCCCCACCCGTGGGGACTTCAGGCTATGGCTTCAGGTTTGGGGCCATTCCAACCTCTTCCTGTGACCCAAGATTTTCCAGTGTCCTGGCCCTCGGAGATGACTGCAGTCCCTCAATGTTGCATTGCTCCTTGTCCCCACTGAAAGAACTCAATCTCCTGGGTATCTCCTTTATGTCTCAGCCCGAGCCATGCCCCGGAACTCCCACCCAGCCCCAACCCTGGAGAAGGATGTCCCTCAATCCATTGTGAGCTCAGACACTCACAGTGACAAGAGCAGGAGGGACCCTTGTGGTCATCTGACCTTGTGCCTTCTGTCCCTTGAGCCCCACCTTCCTGCCGCTAGGAGCCTCTGGCCAGCCAGTCCTTTCTCCAGCCCTCAAGAAGTTCCCAACACATTCCTTCTGATTTCGGCCAAGGCTGTGAGTTACCTTGGTGTTCCTAGCAGCTATCACGATGGTGAAGCTGAGGAAAGAGGCCAAGCAGAGGCTGCAGCAACTCTTCAAGGGCAGCCAGTTCACCATCTGCTGGGGGTTTATCCCTCTCATTATTCACCTGGGATTTAAAAGGGGTGAAGATACTGGGATGCAGGAACCAACAGTTTTAACCCTACTTTGGGGATAAAGGACTATTTGGTCATCTGGACTTAGAAGCAATACTCGAACAAAGACACCATGGAAGGTGTGTGCTCTTGATAGGATAAGACATAGGACATAGTTCAGGTGGCCAGTCTTCAGACTGATGGCACAGGGATCTTCTCAGAAGCATCTGTGATGGAGTAGAGACTCTACTGACTTATTTATCATACATACACTTTCAAAATAAATATTTTCAACAATGTTAAAAAAAAAGAAGTTCCCAACAGGAGTGGGAGTCATGGCACAGTTGGTGGAGTGCTAACCAGTGAGTGAGAGCGTCAGACACCAAGGTTGTGTCCAGCTCTCACACCTAAAAAACAAGATAAGCAAAGAAATAACCAATCCACTGGAGTTGGAGTTGTGCTTCATTGGGGGAATGTGAGGGGCTGCTCTGGGGAGACCCTCCGGAGGCCCCTGTGGTTGACAGAGGCCTTGAATCACAAAGTCCCTGCAGCCCTTCTGGTCCTGGGAGGTGGAAGATGTCACAGAAGATCACCAGGCATGCCCCTCCCCCCTCAGCCCCACCTCCAAAGGAATCCTTGCAAGAAGAGAAGCACAGTACATTCAATCACGACCCCCAGACCGCAGGTCCTCGTCTTCCCCAAGGACCTGCAGTGGGCTGCCACAGAAGAGGCACAGGCTCTTAGGTGGCTGCAACCAGCCTCCCCCTCCCCCGGGTGACCTCAGCAGGGAATTGAAGCCCAGGGGATGCTGTGTCAGCCTGCTGGGCCCAAGTCAGCCAGGAGTGGGCTGACCTGGCAAAGCGAATTTGCACAATGAGGAGAAACAGGGACTCACATCTAGTAAGATATCTGTCCAGGGTTAGTGTTATCACATAGTCTGACTATCTTCTAAAATCTTCAAATTTCTCTTCTGATATAATGAGCCAAGGAAAGGACAGTGTACATGGCTGAGTCATGAACTGCCAGGAAAGAAACAACCCAACAGCACAGCTTGTGAGAATAAACACGTATTGTCTCACAGTGTAAGGAATCCAAGAGGGGCTGAGCATGATGGTTCTTGCTCAGGGTGTCTCTTCTGAGTCCTTCTTACATTATTGGCCAGGGCCAAAGTTTCCCCATCAAAGCTCACTCATGTGACTACTATTGGTGGGGAGTCTCTGTGGGCCAAATCGCAGGGCTAATGATCAAATATGACTTCCAAGAGTAAGGAGGGTGGAGGGGGTGAGGGAGAACAGTGAGAGAGAGAGAGAGAGAGAGAGAGAGAGAGAGAGAGAGAGAGAGAGAGAGGCAGAGAGAGAAAGGAAGCAAAGCAAATGACTGTGAAAGAGAGAAGACAAAGCAGAAAGTCTCAGTGTTTGTAATTCAGTCCCCAAAATATTTCTCTGTTCTTCCTGTCATACTCTTTCCATTACTAAAAACCATTCAGCAAGTCCAAACACAACGCAAAAGAGCCTCTTCTGAAGGAAGGAGTAGCAGAGAACTTATGGACTTATCAATAAAATGAATCCAGTTTCCAAGCTTAGTAACCCATGAGAGACACACCCCTCATTTGAAGAAATGATCTGCAGCTGGGTGCTGGTGGCTCACCCTGTAATCCTAGCTACTCAGGAGGCTGAGATCTGAGGACCACTGTTCCAAGCCAGCCAGCCAGGAAAGTCTGAGATTCTTACCTCCAGTTAGCCACCAGGAAACTAGAAGTGGGGCTGTGGCTCAGAATGCTAGAATGCTAACCTTGAGCAAAAGAGCTCAGGAGCAATGCCCAGGCCCCAGGTTCAAGTCCCACAACTGGCAAAAACTAAAAAATAAAAAGAAGTAAATGATTGAATGGTCCTGAGAATCCCAGCCCTCAGGAGGCTGAGCAAGAGGATCCTTAGAAACATAGTAGAATCCTGTGTGAGGAACAAAAAAAGAAGATTGGATAGATGCACTAATCCACTTAAACTGGTGAGAATAGAGGGCTGTAGAAAGAATGAAGGAGTGCTGGGAAAAGAAAATCCAAAGAGAAATGGGTATTCTCCTTTCTCTTCCCTTCGCTATTACATGATTCTTCTTCAGATGTGATGGAGAGAGTGGATGGATCTGACCTAAGGAAACCAGCAGTTTGAGCCCAGCGCCTAACATTCCCTGTTATAAGTGGAGGAGCTGGCTCTGGAGGGTTCTAGAAGGTGGTGCCTTAGATGGCATATGCTTTCCTTTTCTGCAATTTTCCTTCCTTTCTCTGAGGAGAGCATTGTGCCCCACAGCACCCTGTATACATGGCGCTTGCAGAATCCACAGGGGTGGCAGAGAAATGAGAAAGAAGGAGCCTGGCTTTATGACAAGGTGAAGCTACAATACCAATCCACTTCAGCATGCAAAAGTCTCTAAGTTCCATCCTCAATTTAACTAAATAATGTAATTAAATATGTATTCAACGGTGGCAATATTCAGAGACCTGAAGAACATAAAGTAGTTACTCAAAAGAGGTTGGATCTAACTCGAATGCTTGTGATGTGTGTGTTTGTGAGTGAGCTGGTAGTGTGTATTCAATTGAGGATCTGGGCACTGTTGCTTATCTTTCTCACTCCAGTTTTCCAGTTTGGCACTCTACCAGTGGGGCCACAGCTCCACCTTTGTCTTTCTGCTATGGAATTGACATGAGAGTCTCACAGACTTTCTGGCCTAGGTGGCTTCAAACCACAATCCTCAGTTCTCAGCCTCTTAAGTATCTAGGATTCCAGATATGAGCCACTGAGACCCAACCTCCTCTTTGTCTCTGAAAGTACACTCCACGGCGTTTATCCAAGCTGGAGACTAGCCAGCAGTTCATTTCTCAGAATGTGCTGCTTGCTTCCCATCATCTTGCCTCTTAGACATAAGGAAGGCCAGACATAAAGACCAGAGGTCCCACAGATAGTGAGTAGCAGCCTCGGGAAACAGAACAAAGCCCTCAGGCCCAAGCTATCAGCTCTCTGCTAATCCAGAGGTTTCTTCCTGACTTGGTAGAACATGGAAGGATTCCACCCAGGTTCCTCAGGTCCTGCCATGGAGGAGAGTTTGGTTAGGAGCCCAAGGAAGCCCCAAGATGAAGTATGAGGAGACCTGAATGTCAAAGTTACTGAGCTTGAAGCAGCAGAAGAGGCCGGGGAGGAAGGAGGCCAAGGCAAAGGAGGCCCCAAACATGCAAAGAACCTGGTGACTGGGGCCCCCTAGGAAGAGATCTATTGATACCCTGTGGCCCAACTCTCTAGGTGTTCCTGTGAGGACAGGAAGAGCCCTGAAGCCCAACAACCCCGGGGAAGGATACCCTACTGAACCTAAAGGCGCACAGATAGACCTAGTGCACTTGCACACACACACACACACACACACATACACGCGCACAGATTCACACACAAACAGGGTCACACACACAGTCACACACACAGAGACACAAATACAGATGTTTCTCCTTTACTTTCTAAAAAAATGATCTTTAATTAGATGTACAAAAGGGTTTAAATTCAAAATATCTCTTTATGAGTACAGTTTATCTTGATCAATGC